>NW_020291554.1:0-112822 GCF_003184765.1 Aspergillus aculeatinus CBS 121060 | reverse complement strand
GGGGAAGGGGGAAGGGGGTTGAAAGAGCTTGAAAGGAACTGAGGGAAAAGGGCAAGGCATGGAAAGCAGAAGCAGAAGCAACTGCTGACCTGAGAGCACTCACCTGAACCGACGGTCGGAGGCTGAGTCAGCAATCACTCGACTTGAATAACTTCGTATCTTACGCCATGATAACAACACATATACCAGCTCAGTAAGGCTGCAGTATTGATACTATGTATCTTAAATACAACTCTAACCCTCTTCGGGACAATACACTTAGGTACTAGTTCAAGTCGGCATTAATGACGCATGCATGAATGGGCAGATTACAATTCATCCTACTCCAGTCTCCGGTCCGGCTTCGACCTCATCAGTCCATAGTCTTCAGTCATAGCAAGCCTTTTTCCATCAAGACTAGAAAGACAAGTCCACACTTACTCAAGCTGCTTTGTCCTATATTCAGTGTCCATTCCGTCCGATTATCTCGTCTCAAAATGCAGCTAATCTCGGCGGCTATCTTCGGTCTTGTCCCGCTAACTCTGGCTAATTCGGTTCTGGTCTCTTTCCCTGCAGGGACTCCAGATTCGGTGCTTCAGCAGGCCAAAGATTCCGTTCTGAATGCTGTATGCTGCTGAATGCCTGTCATAAGTCACTGTCGCGCGACTTTGCTAATTGTGTTATGCCCGTAGGGTGGCCAAATTACACATGAGTTTAGTAAGAACTTCTGCACCCCTGTCTCTTACCACTTGTATTGGACTTGGAACTAACCATACTCTATCTTTGTAGCTCTGATCAAGTAATTTCATTGCACCTATTCCTCGTCGCTTGTTCTGACCTTCGCTTTCAGAGGCTTTTCGGCCGACTGTCCGGAAGAAGCTATCCAGCAGATATCAACCCAGTCCGCAGCTTACAAACCCACAATCGAACAAGATCAAATGGTCTCGATCCAGTAAAATGAACCGGTGCTGTTTCAAGTTGGAGGAGGTCTGAGGTTGCTCGTCGTCACTTGGCTTACCTCCTGCTGGTCTCGGGAGTTTGAGTTGTCCAATGTTGGCAATTAGCGGGCTACTTCCTGAAAACAACAATGTTATGATAATGATGGCTATGAGGGATTTTGGGGGCGCGCCGGAATTTAATTCGAATCTGTCTTCAGGTCTTTGCGTTGAATATGATAGGTAGTTATCTTGGGATCTTGTGTCTTCCTTGCCCGGTGTGCGGCTAAGTCCCCCTGAATAGTTATTACGTACAGTACATACAATGGAATTGTGATTCGCGCAGAGAGCTTGAGACATAAATAGACACTTCGGAATCTCGCAGTAGAGGCTCGCCATAGCAATAAAGTGTATATACTTTCCATACAACTACTGATATCGAGCGGATCTTTTCTTGGTGGCCCCGAGCGGGACTGGATTAATTAATTATAGTAGCTCAATCTTGTCCCTGCGCGTGGCGTGGATCCCGCGCCTCCAACCCTCCAACCCTCCAACCCTTTAGGCTTAACACCCCGGAGTTCATCCTTCGACCAGAAAAAAAGATCGCTCGACGATCTCAGTCCCATCCTTCGTTGTCCGGATCTGTGTTTTCTTAGGTTGATGAGGGGTCACTTTAACCTGTTCCTTCCTTCTTCGCATCCGGCTGCACCCCCACGAAACACATATCAAAAACATCTCAATAATTCCGCCCCCAGCAGCTACTTGGTCGCGGTGTTACCCTCTACGCTCTGAACAACTCCACTCATCCGCTTGACAGGCAGCCATGACCGCGGAGCATACAATCACGCAGGCTCTGTTAGAGTGGATAAACAGCTTCGCTTTGGGTAAAACCATCCGCACAACAGAGGAGCTCTCCGATGGGACCATCATCTGGGAGATTCTACAAGATATCGACCCGCAGTACTTCCTCGATGAGATTCCCCAACGAACCCCGTCTGACCACTGGCTGTCTAAATGGCAGAATTTGAAACATATCCACAAACTGCTTGTCAACTACATCCGCCAGCAGCCTGATGGCATGCCATCCGGTCTAGATCCGAACCCCAACCTCGAACTTGTCGCCGAGAAGAACTCCGAGAAAGAGGCCAACAAGCTTCTCAAATTGCTATTGATTGGAGCCATTCGTTCGCCCAACGCGCCGACCTATGTCGAGACCTTGCAGACGCTAAGCACCCCAACGCAAGAGACCCTTAAGAACATCTTCGAAGAGGCACAAAATGGCCAGCACGAAGCCATTGACGGCGAGGATGACATGAAAGAGGAGCGGGAGCCACCCGTCGATCCAGAATTACAGTTCGAGGAGCGTGTCGGAAAGGTACTGGCGGAGAATAATCGCATGGCTCGGGAGAAAAAGGATATGCAGAAGCAAATTGACGATATGCATGACCGATTGGCACGCCTCCAGGAGAACAACGACACCTTGCAGAGCCGCTTGGCATCCACTGAGGATCGGCTTATCAACTTGCGATCTGGTAAAGGAGATCTTGGACTCAATGCCAAGGCTCTCGAGTCCAAGTCACGCCAACAAGAAGATATAATTGCTACCCAAGAAGCCAGGCTAGCCACGGCACAAGATGAAATTGACAGTCTACGAATGACCGTCGAATCACTACGAGTCAAGAATCAGCGTTTCCAAAAATTGCAAGATGACTATGATGAGCTGAAGACCGAACGAGACCAGCTAGCCCGGAAAGCGAATGCAGCCGAGAAGTACCGCCAAAAGTTGCAAGCAAGTCAGGACTTTGAGAAGGAGAATCAGTCCCTCAGGAATCAAATAAAGGATCTCCAGCAGCAACTAAAGGAGACGGATTCACAGCAAAAATGGAATTCTGAGCGCGAGGTAGAGCTTGAGGAGTACAGGAGAGTCCTCCCTCGCATAGAGCAGGAGTGTAGCGAAATTCAGAATCTTAAAAAGCAATTGGAGTTCAACAATCATGCACTTACTGAGCGACTTAGCAACGCCGAAGAACAACGCGAGCGCGACGACGCCTTGATCAGCGAGCTGAGAGAACGAGTCCGGGAGTTGGAAGGGTCTCCCGGTAGTCCATCCTTGACGCCGGGGACAGAGACTCCGAAATTAGAGGGAACCCTACAGAAAGACTTCGAGGCCATCGGTGTGAAAGAATCTCAACTGTATGGAAATCATTCCTCTTATTGCTGGCAAGGCATGTGCTAACGGCTGTCAACAGTAAACCTGAAACCGAGGATCTCAAGAAGGAGGTTGAATCACTAAGGGGACCTTCAGCATCTGTACGTCGCTTCACAGCTAATAATCTACCCACGAGGATATTGACGGGCAACTTATAGATACTCGAAGGCTTCTCTGAAACATTCAGTGAGACCTTACAACAGGCTCGCGCCAACTCAACGCAGAGGTATGTTTGCCTGTGATTAGCCAGCTCCGTTTCTAATGTTGATCCCTAGTGATGAGTATTGGAAGCTGTACGATCAGTTTACAGCGACACTCAAGAGGCTGGCAGAAGCTCAGGACTCTCTTGATGTGACTAAGCGGTCGTTGAGTGATACAATGGCAGAGCGTGAGTTCGATTTGCTGAAGCCTCGTGAGCCCAGATGATCGTACTGATAGTCGTGTAGTCGAACTTGCCAGCGACGAAAGAATTGATTTGATGGCGGAAGTCAAAGCACACAATGCAACAGAGTTAAGCAAAATGCGTGATGCATGGGATGACGTGACGCGCAAACTCAACAATCTTCAAGCTGAGCTTGATTCGACTCATACTTTGGTGCAGGTAACCTGTGCTGAGCGCGACGACCTTCGAGGCCTTCTAGAGAAGAAGCAAGCGGAGTTCCGCGCAGAGGATCAGGAAGCAGCAGAGGAGATGAAGAAGTTGCTTGCTGAACTACTGGCACAGGAGGACGGTGATGACTCCGAAGCTGCACAGAAATCCGCCGTGGAATTGACGCGGCAAGTTGCCGCACAGATTGAGAAGAATCTGGAAAGACTAGCCAAGCGCGCAGAGGTCAGTTATGCATTTTCTCCACAGCTGTCGGCTTGCGTCAGACGAACCAGCGTGAAGCTTGCCCCATTTGGGCCTTCCAGTGGCTGCAGAAAACAACTCAATCACCATACGGACCGGCCATTTGGCAATATGCCTGTCTTATCGGCTAGAAAGGCTGCAAGTCTGTACCATATGAGTCGCTTTCTCGTCACAAGGTTCAAGTCTTGACTCTCGACTGCTGCGACTTAGTCGCTTGACCCCTGAACTCTTTTTACTCATTCCAGAGACTAACTGGACCGTTGTAGTACATTCATCAACAAAACGAGCATATCAAGTTCCTCCAGGAGCGCATAAGGCAGCTCGAGGATGATACAGATACTGGAATCAGCAAAGAGCGTGAGGTGAGTGAGGGTCTATGCGCCGAGAGTGAACTCGCGATCTCATTCTGTGTTCATCTTTGTCACTTCACTAACTTTTCATTTGCACAGTTTGAGCTTCAGAAGACAATTGAGGCTCAAGCTCGGGAGCTTGAGCTTATGAGCTCCTCATGGTATGATTTGCAGAGTCGACTGCAGAACAACAATGTCACAATGTCTAGATACCGCCACGGAACCCTGGCTGATGCACAAAAGGGTTGGCTGGCCAAACAGAGAAGCGTGGTCGCTGGTCGATAGAGCTGAGCTTTCTGTATGTATATTCGGCCACGCCTCTTTCCTTTTCATATCTCTTGGTTGAACTTGCTCCGCGTTTCGTCCCGTGTGTCCCATGTGTCTATATATCTTTGGGGCGTGTTACTCGTTATACCTTTGCATTGAATTACCCCATTATGCGCCGCATAACACCATCGTTGTGGATAGATTCCATTCGTGTGGGAATGAAATTTGATCATCAGTCTCAATTTTTGCAGACAATCCGTGACCCTCATGACCACACTGTATGCTCAACATGATCTCGTCTGCGGTACCGAGGGGGTTACCGAATTGCTTTATGTGCTACCATGTGTGAGCTCACTTTACTCGATATCGTACATAAATTAAATTGTCGTTCAGAAGGAAGGGTGGACCAGCTCTGATGTACAGGAAAGAGAAATGGGAAAACTCCGGTTATTCCTAGACCCATTGTCTAGGATGTCTTAGAACATCCATGATCTCCTTCTCATGCTCCTTGCCTTTAGTTAACAGCGCTTCTTCCGAATCAGGCTCCTCGGTGCGAGTCCCGGACACTGGGTCCATGTAGGCCCAGCTTGCTGTACGAGGAAGACTCATTAAGATACTTTCAACTCGGGCATTGGGTGTACGAAGACCGAAGCTGGTACCACGGTCGTATACCAGGTTGAATTCAACATAGCGACCTCGACGAAGCTGCTGCCACTCTTTCTGTTCTGGGGTGAATGGCATATCCTTCCTGCGCTCAATGATGGGCACATAGGAGGGGAGGAAAGACGCAAGCCCATCCGACACGAAAGAAAAGAGAGTCTCCTGCGGATTTTGTGAAGAAGTGGACGAAGACTCCAAGAAACTGGCGTCAAGGTCATCAAAGAAGATACCACCAACACCCCTGCACTCACGGCGGTGGGGTAAATAGAAGTACTTGTCGCACCAGGCTTTGAACTTGGGGTAATATGTGGCGTCGTGTCGATCACAGGCGTCCTTAATTGTTTGATGGAAGTGTTTGGCATCCTCAGGGAAAAGGTAGGTGGGAGTCAGATCAGTACCGCCACCAAACCACCAGTTCTTATCACCGTTAATTGGGTCCTTGGGGTCCGTCGTCTCGAAGTAACGGTAGTTCAGATGGACTGTCGGAGCCATAGGATTGTGTGGGTGCAGGACCAAGGAGAGACCGGCTGCAAAGAAGCTCAGCGAGTCCACATCGGCCCCGACAAAGGACTTGTGATCAGCTCGCATCTTCTCAATAGCGGGACGAGGTAACTCGCCGTATACAATCGATACGTTGACCCCAGCTTTCTCGAAGACATTCCCATCCTGAAGAACACAGGATATGCCACCGCCTCCATTGGGGCGCGTCCACTCGTCGCTCTTGAATTGCTTTCCATCTATCCTGCTCAATTCTTCCACGATCTTCTGCTGGTGTTCTTTGATCAACTTCTCCATCCGCAGACGCATAGGTGACGTCTCGCTGATTGTTGCTTGTTTCTTCAATGCCTCATCGAGCTCCACGATTGACGGCGAGTCGAGTTCGGTTACTTCACCTGTCATCTATATAGATCGCAAGGTCAGAACTGGGGCCAGCGGTGCGGGGCTGAAGAGTTGCAGTTGGTACCATGGAATAAATGAGGGCCGCGATGAACGGGACACCGATTGCTAGTCGTAGGTATGGCCTCCACACAGTAAAGGGTTTGGATTCGCGTGGCTTTTGCTCTGATAGGAGCCTGCGAAACTGCGCTGAGACGCCGCGAGGAATGCAAGAGGCTCGAGGGAAGACCTGACAAACGGACCTCCGCAGAGGCATATATGGCCGAGCCATAGCCATTGCGGACGGGGCAATTGAAGAATTGGCTGATCTGCTTAAGGATCGGGTGGTGCCAGATTCGTGCTTGCGTTCTTCCGAGACTCCGCGCTATTGTTCAAGTTGGGTACTAGGTAAGTAGTAGCTTGGAGCAGAAAGTACCAAGTGCGGCGAACTTTCACGGGATAATAATTGGTTCGATGGCTCAGCTAGGTTCCGGAAGAGTATGGGACCACCACCTCCTGCGGCCGGTTTGCTTAAATCCGCCATGTCGTGAGTGCACTGTAGTTACCCGCAGCATGCGGTTTGTGCTGTTTGTGCTGTTTGTGCTGTTTGTGCTGTCTGTGCGGTATGCTTGGTCTGTGAAGGTCACGTGTTAATCGACTCCCATGCCTCCAAGAGTGTGTGTATCTTCTTTGTCGATCGCATTACTGTACTATGCAGGAATTGGCACAATCTTTGGTCTTATAAGATCTTTTGCATATCCCCAAGCATATAGGATTAACTGCAAAATCAATAGAAGGAGCTGTGACTCAGGAACCACCTTCGGGGCCTTCAGGGCTGTAGACAAAATTCCTCGGACGGAAATGGGACCAAGGACTCGGGATCTAGACACTGACCTAAGTGGAGGCACTGGTTGGCAACGCACCCGCCATGTAGATTATCTATGACCAGTCACCTATGTACGGGTAGTAAAGTCACATTTGCTGGAGAACCCAGGATGGCAGCCAAGCGATACGATCATCCGACTTGGGTCAGTTGGACGAACCTTTGCTTTCCACGTGAAGGGACAAGGACAAAAACACAAAACATCTGACCTTGCTTTGACTCAATTCCAGACGTGTGGGGGCGCGGATTCACCGCCTCCGCCCCCGTGATCCGCGCTTGCCTGGCGGCCTTATCAGCAGCCCCTACTGCTCTCTGCCATGACGCGGGGCTGCCTGTCCGCCTTCTCTTGACCTTTTGTCATCACCGTTCATCCTCCTTTCCACCACCCCCTCGTCTCTGTCTATCTATCTATCTAACTCTCTCCATCTATCCATCCATCCATTCATCCATCCATCTATCCATACACCCATTTGTCAACTGTTTCGCTTCTTTCCATCGCTTTCATCATAGTTCAGATTCCGGTTTCACCCTAGAATCATCTTATCGCAGCAACTATCGGTTCCCTTCGATCTCTATCGGTCTAACGCTCCCGCTCCCAACTAACCGCCCCGAACCCTCTATCAACATGCGTTCCAAGTTCAAGGACGAGCATCCCTTCGAGAAGCGTAAGGCTGAGGCCGAGCGTATCCGTCAGAAGTACGCTGATCGCATTCCGGTATGTCCGCCCATGCTCAACATCATCGTCTTTGGGGTTTCATTGTGTGTCCGCGGCTCACCGCCTGTTCGCGATACTAACCACGCTCTTTTCTACCCTACAGGTGATCTGCGAAAAGGTCGAGAAGTCGGATATTGCAACCATCGACAAGAAGAAGTACCTTGTTCCGGCCGATCTCACCGTTGGACAGTTTGTCTACGTGATTCGCAAGCGTATTAAGCTGTCTCCTGAGAAGGCCATCTTCATTTTCGTTGATGAGGTCCTTCCGCCAACAGCAGCGCTCATGAGCAGCATCTACGAAGAGCACAAGGATGAGGATGGATTCCTGTACATCACGTAAGCTCTAGGCCCATACTTGGTGAATTACCTTGGCTGATTTAGTTGTCGCTGCTAGGTACTCCGGCGAGAACACATTCGGTGACTACTAGGCGCTGGTCGACCTGTCCGTTTCTGTCTTGCTTTACCTTAAAGTAATCAAGTCGCGCCAACGCTAATTCGCTTCGCCGTGGGCCTTTTGAGAGATCCCTTGGGCGTGGGATCTATCAGTTGTAGGCCGTAGCAAGATGGGCAAGCTCGACTGCGCTGGTCACTGGTGCTTTTGATGTATCGTTCCGTCGGCGTTCTTACGGGGCTATCTATGTTCTTCCTTTCCTTTGACTCTTTTCTTGGCGAGCTGTCTTCGAGCTGTCTTCTTCATGTGGAAATCGTCTAAATGGGATCCAACTTCAGATCAACTGTTATCGAATGAATGGAGACTTTAATCATGCGCGATCCGAGATGCCAAGTACCCGAGGGATTTTCGTAATCATCGTACCTTGACTTGAAGCACTGTGCCGCTAAGCTTGGAAGGGGCGGACTTGTATGGTTCCGAGGATCTCCAGCTGCAGGAACACCTCACTTCTATTGCTACTGTGACTTGCGTGTTTACACTGACCCACTCTCTTGGGCCGCCACAATCACTTTTTTCCAAAAATGAAAATGGAATGAATATGGAGTAGTCTACTACACTGCCCTGGGGAACGCCATTTGAGGCCCGGGTCCGTCCCGGAATCCCGTCACGGTGCCGCGTGTGCTGACTCAATTGTCCTAAGAGAGCGGCTCCGATTCAGGGCCGGTGGTGCCAGGCCTAAAGTAGTCTAGTCGAGTTCATCCGTCCGCCGCGGCCGCTGGAAGTGGTTCCGAGTCGGCGCAGAAAGTTGCGGGAAAGTTGCTCTCTCTTCTTCTTCCTTCTCCTTCTCTCTTGGCTGGTGTGCGTCTGCCTTTTTTTTTCCCCTTTCCCTTCCCTTCATCGCTGCATTGTCTGGCTCCAGTCGTGTTTCGCCCCTCTGACTCTGGTGGTGAGTTGTTCCCTCCTGGTTCCATACTTCTCTTTCCCTATATTTCCAATTTTATAAGACTCATACTCACCCAAACAGGAAAAGAAAAAATTCAGTTCAGATTTTCGCCATCTTTATCAACCAAGTCAACATGTCTCCCGCCCTTGTTCAAGCTGGTGCTGGCTCTGCCACGAAGGATGTCAAGAGAGAATCCGCGACCGCCCGTCTCCTGGGTTCAGGTAGGTGTTCATATACAGCTCCGAGAATAGTTTGGTGTTTGTACTCGGTTGCTAACCAGATGTTGTTGCTAGGAACGGCTGGTATTACGGAGCTCATGGTTTTCCACCCTGTACGAATGCCCCCATATTTTTTGTGATGGAAGCGAGATCGCGCTTGTTGAGACCTTGTGCTAACTCGCCTGGAAGGTCGACACCATTGCCAAGCGGTTGATGAGCAACCAGACTCGTGTAAGACGACATCAACTCTACAACTGATTTCGGCCGGCTCAAGACTTCTCTGACAATCGTCTACTACAGATCGCCTCCTCTGAAGCAATGAACAAGGTTATTTTCAAGGAATTTGCCGACGCCCCCGCTGGCCGCAAGTTTACCTCTCTTTTCCCCGGTCTGGGTTACGCCGCCGGTTACAAGGTTCTTCAGCGTATCTACAAGTACGGTGGCCAGCCCTTCGCTCGCGACTATCTGGCCAAGCACTACGGTTCCGAATTCGACAATGCTTTTGGAAAGGGAACTGGCAAGGCTATCATGCACGCGACAGCTGGAAGGTGCGCATGTCCGATGTTGTTTGACTTGAGGCCCTTCGCTAACAATAATTCAGTTTGATCGGTATCGGAGAGATTGTTCTTCTGCCCCTCGACGTTCTCAAGATCAAGCGTCAAACTAACCCCGAGGCCTTCCGCGGCCGCGGCCTCTTCAAGATCATCCAGGATGAGGGTATGGGACTGTACCGTGGTGCTGGCTGGACTGCAGCCCGCAACGCCCCTGGATCTTTTGCTGTATGTGACCATTCCTCTGAATGTTTCTTAAATGCTGACTGGGTGTGAACAGCTTTTCGGTGGTTCCGCCTTTGCCAAGGAGTACATCTACCAGCTGAAGGACTACAACTCTGCCACATGGGGTCAGAACTTCGTGGCTTCCATCTGCGGTGCTAGTGCTTCTCTGGTTGTGTCTGCTCCTTTGGACGTCATCAAGACCCGTATTCAGAACCGCAACTTCGAAAACCCGGAGTCTGGTTTCCGGATCGTGTCCAACATGATGAAGAACGAGGGATTCACCAGTTTCTTCAAGGGTCTGACGCCCAAGCTGTTGATGACTGGACCTAAGCTTGTGTTCAGCTTCTGGCTGGCTCAGACGCTGATCCCTGCGTTTGGCCAGGTTGTGTAAAAAAAAGTAATTATATGTTGATTATAATAGCGGGTGCTTTGCTTTTTTGGGACGCAATTTTCTGTCAGGTTCGATTTCGGGGCTTTCTGGTACCAAAATAGAGCAGTCTGTTGAGCCTTGCGCATTTGATAGACAAGACCTTTTTCTTTTGCTTTCACGAGTTTGATGGCGGCATGGCGATTGGAAATGAAGAAACACACCTCCCCTTAATATGACTTCCTATCTACGGTCTTTTACCCTTATAGACGAGCATGGTCTCCAGCCCTCTCGATCTTTTCGGAGTAACCTCTAGGCTTCGCCTTTTATTGTAAAACTCCATCGGCGACGGGGAGGGCGTCATTCCTCAAGATTTAGTTGGTGGCTCTCCCTAGGCTCTCCGCAATATAGGTCCGACAGGCGCATTTCTCGTGGCCAGCCTTGCCAGCGTAGTCACAGAATCAGGTCCACGGGAGCTTGATAGCCGGGGGGTTTGAATGATGGATATGTAAAGGTTTCTGGAAGATACATCATGTAGGATGGTACGTGTTTCAAGAGCTAGGCCTCGCGGATTACAGCAATGTCTTACAAAGTCCGGTTTTCCTGCAACCTGCAAGAGTGAACACACGGTAGTGGCCATATGACTCGACAAGTGGGCGGCGACAGAGAGATTGAGGATACGTAGTAGACCTGTAGGGCTGAGTGCATGCGCAGTACTGTTCCGTCTATGCTTTCCTGCCCAGCGAGTGGCTACCCAGTCCGCAGAGGCAAGGTACACTGAGGGATTTAAATATGCTTATCGTTGTTGTTCTCTCCGTCTATCAGCTTAGCAGGGCAGTAGGGCAGACAAGACGCACTGATAATAGAAGTACGGTGCTAACTTCACGTATCTTAACCCCAGGAATCTAGAGCCTGGGCATGTTTCTGGGCATGTTTCTGTAGGGTTCGCGGCCTAATCTAGTTGGCGCCGACACGCACGATCATTCGTGCCTGTCTATGGTACTGGGCATAACTTATTTCTGAAGTGGTAAGTAAATTCGCATCCCTAGGAGGGCCTGGGCAAGGATGATGAACGCTAGTTCACTGAAGCTTCGTGTCTAAATAACTGGCTCAATTGGCTCCTTAAAGTTGTAGTGCTTTGGTATTATGGCTTGTGCTGAGATGGACGGCGGAGAGGAATCTGGGGGAGGGGCGATGCAAAGCCTCCCCAGCTGCAAATTTCGACCATACGTCTGAGCCAATGTATAAGTCTTCTTTTGATCAATATATATGAATATAAGAATGTTTATAAAGGGGTTTAACCGGCTGTATGAATAGGCCCTGCAGGGCCCGCGAAGGGCACTTCGACAATGCCTCTGGTTAGTTAGGAGGAACCTGTCTGTGTACCTGGAGTTATAGCTGATTGATAGTGTGTCCGTATTTGCCAAGCAGGACAGACTCTCAGACTCGAAATTCTAGGCCCTGTCATTCAAATTGGCCAGTGAGTCAATGATTGATCGAAAAACAACCAGTTAACTCGTTCTGTATGCTTCGCTCGGCTTAAGCTAGAACATCATCTTCTTCGAGATTTCTACAGCAATATTTATTCTGCAGAATGTGAGATGCTTACTATTATCTTACAGGATACAAGAGTTACTAGGAATGGCCACACAGAGAAAGTCTATATTTGGAGCTGTGATGTCCACCCTCCTTGGGTGAGACAGATAGGAGGGGGTGGTTCTACATCGACGGCTGATGATTCGAGTGGCTCTGCGCTACAGAGTTAACACATTGGAAATAAAAGACAGATCATCCAGCATCATAGAGACTGTTTACATGGCAGATGTAGGTAATAGATACATCGAGGGAGGATGGTAACGTTAGGTCCCTTCCATGTTTATACTCTAGAACCTGGGCCTCGGGAAGCTCCTTGAAGTTCCACCTCACCGCCGCAATAAGTGGAATGCTATGCTATGCATGAGGTGCTCCGCAGTTACACGCGACAAAGCCCGGAACTTTCTAATTTCCGTATTAACTCCACCACCTCTACGTGGACCACCCAAACCACTACCATCATCGACACCAACGCAGCCTTTACAATGCCTATCTACCTAATCTCCAAGTATGTCCCAGTGCTTCACCCATCTCAACCCCCCCATTCCATGTCTACCCAAGAAGCAGCACCCTAAACACAATCCGCGCTCCCCATCATCCCCTCTTTCCCGTTCTCCAGCTCTGAGCCCAAACTCCCAACCCCACATCACCCAATCGCAAGTTTGATCCACGACACTTTGAGACTGAAAGATCCGATCGCAAACTAAAAATATCCTCGTTCTTTGTACCCAAAAAAATAGAGCCGCAGATCCTATCTTCGCGTTCGCGATAGGCACCACCGCCGCCCTCCTGCGCATCCAGCGCGAACAGCGCGAGAAATTCCCCGAGCGAGCCAAGGACATCGGGATCGGGAGTGTGGTGCAGCTGGGGGCGAGTCGGGTACAACGCTGGTGGGCGGGCGATTTCGCAGGGCTGTGATGGCTCGCAGGCAATATCCTCGTGGGATCTTGTCTTGTTTGGGACATGTTGTACGGTTTCCTGTCTGCCTATCCATGGCTCCAGGACTTTTCTCGCCGTGGAGATGATGGGTGTTTTCTTGATGGTTCTGGGGGGGTTGTTGAGAGGGAGGGGGCAGGCAGCAAGCGCTGATCGATCGGATTCGGGCTGAGTTTGTGGGGAAGGAAGGAGGTTCGAAAGTGGTTCATTCCTCTTCTGACATCATCAGTCAGACTATTGCCTCTGGTTGATGATTTGTATATAAAAGTATGTGTTGGTGGATAACTGTGTGGCGTTGAGGGGAATTGATTGATTTATACATCCTGGGCTTTTTGTCTACTGCTGTGGTGGTTATACTATGTATGGGTAACTTATACATGAAATTTGCCGGTGTAATTCATAGACTCTTGAACAGTAGGGGAGGATTAGTATTGACCGGAGCACCCAGGCTGCTCAGGAAAGTACTGTACCATGTCTGATCGCCTCCAGCTAGGTAACAACAGCAACCCCATGATTGGCTTAATCTTAAAGAAATATAATGAGGGTCGATAGGCTGCCTCTATACCCTGACTATTAATGTATAGTATAACATCCATATGTCGTGAAATCGCATTGGAATAATTATAGGGATCTTGACTATTGTCAACATGCAGAAATCAGCACAAGTGATGATATGGTTGCATTACTCATTAGACTGTAGCTTTTATTAGGATAATTAAGCTAGGGTGATATGCTTGAACGCCTAAGAGAAGAGTTGAACTATCACTCTAAGAGCACCATAAATAATGCTTAATAACTTTACAATCTTTGTGTGAAAATCTCACCATCACCAACGTCAAGAGTCGTCTCTCCAAGGAGATTGAGCGCATGCTTGCCGATGCCGAGAAGTTAAAGGCCGAGGATAAGGCCGAGGCTTCCCGAATCTAGGCTACAAAGTACAAACAGTCTCGAGTCCTACGCCTGGTTCTGACTCAAGATCCACAAGTCTTATTACGGCTAGAGCTTACCAAAGCAGTTTTACTACTAAGAGCGAAAGGATGAAGGACAAGGTTATTAGAAATTTATTGTATTCGTCGAAAGGAAACTTTTCCCTCCTGATTACTGCAGAGTAAATCATCATGCAGTGAAGACTAAACCTCGAATCTATGCAATCATGCACAAGAAAAGGATCCCATAATTTCGTTAAAGAAAACAGAAGACATGAAGATTAGAACATGCAAATAAAGAAAAACTTAGCCAATGAACAGCCATGGGTAGTAAGAACTAAAAGCAAAACTGAAAGTTGAGGCATTTAGTCAAGCTCCTCGGGGCCCTCCTCGACGTCGTCAGCAGTGCGGGTGGCGCCGGGAGCGGCACCGCCAGGGGCACCACCAGCGGCACCGTAGGCAGCGGAGATGATGGGGTTGGCAACACCCTCAAGCTCCTTCTGCTGGGACTCGTACTCCTCCTTGGTGGCGGTCTGGTTGGAGTCGAGCCAGCTGATGGTCTCGTCGATCTTGGCGTTGACCTTCTCCTTGTCGGCATCGCTGATGGTGAGCTTGCCCTCGCCGAGAGTGTTCTTGAGGGAGTAGGCGTAGGACTCAAGACCGTTCTTAGCCTGGATACGGGAAGCCTCGGCCTCATCCTCGGCCTTGAACTTCTCGGCATCGGCAAGCATGCGCTCGATCTCCTCCTTGGAGAGACGACCCTTGTCGTTGGTGATGGTGATCTTGTTGGTCTTACCGGTACCCTTCTCAATGGCAGAGACGTTCATTATACCGTTGGCATCGAGATCAAAGGTGACCTCAATCTGGGGAACACCACGGGGGGCGGGAGGAATGCCGGTAAGCTCGAACTTGCCAAGGAGGTTGTTGTCCTTGGTGCGAGCACGCTCACCCTCATAGACCTGGATCAAGACACCGGGCTGGTTGTCGGAGTAGGTGGAGAAGGTCTCGGACTTCTTGGTGGGGATGGTGGTGTTGCGCTTGATAAGAGCAGTCATGACACCACCAGCGGTCTCGATACCAAGGGAGAGAGGGGCAACGTCGAGCAGGAGGATCTCGTTGGTGGACTTGGAGGAAGTGTCACCAGACAGGATAGCAGCCTGGACAGCAGCACCGTAGGCAACGGCCTCATCGGGGTTGATGGACTTGTTAGCCTCCTTGTTGAAGAAGTCGGAGACAAGGCGCTGGATCTTGGGGATACGGGTGGAACCACCGACGAGGACGATCTCGTGGACGGAGGCCTTGTCGATCTTGGCGTCGCGGAGGACACGCTCAACGGGCTCCATGGTGGAGCGGAAGAGGTCCTGGCAGAGCTCCTCGAAACGAGCACGGGTGATCGAGGTGTAGAAGTCGATACCCTCGAAGAGAGAGTCGATCTCAATGGAGGTCTGGGCAGCGGAAGAGAGAGTACGCTTGGCACGCTCGCAAGCAGTGCGGAGACGGCGGAGAGCACGAGCATTGGTAGTCAAATCCCTAAGTGAGCGTTAGCACAAAATCCAAGTTTTAAAAGGGAAAAAAGGCTTCCGAACTTTTTATGCTTGCGTTTGAATTCGGTAACGAAGTGGTTCACAAGGCGGTTATCGAAGTCCTCACCACCCAAGTGAGTGTCACCGGCGGTGGCCTTGACCTCGAAGATACCCTCCTCGATGGTAAGGAGGGAGACATCGAAGGTACCACCACCCAGGTCGAAGATGAGGACGTTGCGCTCACCCTCGGTCTTCTTGTCGAGACCGTAGGCAATGGCAGCAGCGGTGGGCTCGTTAATGATACGGAGAACGTTCAAGCCGGCGATGAGACCAGCATCCTTGGTGGCCTGACGCTGGGAGTCGTTGAAGTAAGCGGGGACAGTGATGACGGCGTTGTTGACGGTACCACCGAGGTAAGACTCAGCGGTCTCGCGCATCTTGGTGAGGATCATGGAAGAGATCTCCTCGGGGGTGAACTGCTTGGTCTCGCCCTTGAACTCAACCTCAACGATGGGCTTGCCAGCCTTGTCGTCAACGACCTTGAAGGGCCAGTGCTTCATGTCGGACTGGACCTCGGCATCGGCGAAACGACGACCGATCAGACGCTTAGCATCGAAGACGGTGTTGTGAGGGTTCATGGCAACCTGGTTCTTGGCGGCATCACCGATCAAACGCTCGGTGTCGGTGAAGGCCACGAAAGAGGGGGTGGTGCGGTTACCCTGGTCGTTGGCGATGATTTCGATACGGTCATCACGGAAGACACCCACGCAGGAGTAGGTGGTTCCCAAATCGATACCGACAGCGGGGGCCATGATGTGTGATGTGATGTGTGTAGTAGGGGGAATTCGTTAAACAAGATTATCGTAATGTACAAAAAGCCTCGAGAAAGGGTATAAGAGACTTAGAGCGTGGTAAAGAAAAAAGGGTAGGAGGAAATGGGAGTAGTAGAGAGTAGTAGTTGCGTGTTTAGAAAATGGATGAATGGAGCAGAGAAAATGTGCGACTGGCAACGTTGATATAGTGGCGGGCGGTGAAATGGCAACTCCAGCGAAGTTTCTAGCAAGCGGCGGTTCGACGGGTATCCATGGGGTTCGATGGTCTTCCACCCGCTCCATCGCCAGCTTCGAGAAAACCGCCTGCAGTTCTGGGCCATTCGATAAAGGACTAATCAAAGGGAAAGAATGTATGGGATGATCCTCGTTGCTGCTAGATTAAACTACAAGCTACGACAAGCTACTACTTCATTACTTAGTGGCCCTGACAGGGTCCTTAACAAACACGGTATAGACTAGACGATACTATAACTATAGACAGGTGACGTTTGGCGGAACTGATGGAACTTTGGTGGAAAGGAGAAGAGGCTTCCATTTTTGGGCGAGGAGGGGTGTTTCAAGTTTTTCTGCCAGGCTTTTCGGGCGGCGGTTGGCGGGGTACCCAGCGGACTGGGTGATGTAATCTAATCTTCGTTCAGACTTTTTTCTTTCGTTCTCTTGTTCTGACTCATGAGTCTGATGAGTGAATATGAGTGAGTGCATTGAGTAAAGAGCTATTACTAGATAGTTACTGAGTATTACATGATTATGCCCACATATACATTCGCATGTGTTCAGACAAATTTTGTTACTCTGGCTTTTAGAAGGTACATACTCTACACCGTAGCTACTCTCTGTGTATGGATTGGATTCAACAATGCCGGATTAGAGCGGGACACAGTTAACGTTAATAGCTGATAGTAAGGGTCTTTCCATGAGTACAATGTCTGATCAGACAATCTCACCCATGGAATTGAACAGAATATAGTCCGTCATCATGACGGCCAACACTGTTCTCTTTATTGTCTAGATCTTTGGCCCGTTGTCTGCGCTCGTGCCGTGGCCTGTTATATGGTAACAGCCAGTTTATGTGTCCTGAAACTAATTCATGTAGCCTTATTTATTGTAAGCAACTCCCTCAGTAGCCAATGTTGCGTGTGCCTCCATCCCGGGTTTGTATTTCTGCTATATCAGTAAGAAGTATGTCGAACGCAGCGAGGACGTCTCCAGCAGACCATAGCAATCATAGTAGGTTTCAACAAGAGCATTTGCTCGGAGAAGAAAGAATATTTTACCAGTACACAACACATCCTACCATCGGCCATAGCTATGCGTGTGTATCTCCTTTGGGACCGATTGGTTATCGCTGCTTCAGAAGGGGCTCGGGGGGTTTCCTCTGCTCCACAATCTATATAGCTTGTGGATTTGGCCCAAGTTACCATTCGGGTTCCGAGTTCAAATATCTAAAGCATCCCGCTTGATTTCGGCAACGCTGGAAGCTCAGCTGTTGCGGCTTTGCCAAGTTGTCTCTGTATGTCGCTTATGTCTTTCAGCCTCCACATACTTGTCGTTCTTTTGTCCTGACATCTGCGAAGCTTAGCCGAACTAAGCACCGGCATTCGATGGCATGAATAAGGCATGTCTGCGCTGCATATGTGCAGCTTGGAAGTAATTTCCAGCTCGGTGCCTTTTCTTATCGATCCGTTATGCTTTGTCTTATTGATTCACTATCCGCCGTGTTCTGACAAAGGCCCAAGTCTGCAAAATCTGCGCCAATTGGAATCAGACATGCGAGTCCGATGGAAGCGTTCCATAACTGGATCAGATATTCAGGTAAGTACTTCCAAACCAGAGAAGATCCAAGAACAATCATCTAATGCTTTCCCAGCATAAACCAAGCTTCAAGACTCGAAAAGCATCGGATCATACATCCAGGCTGTAAAAGGCAACGATATATTCAAATTTTGTCAGGCGCCTTCGCTGATAATTCTCGGATGTGCTATCTGTTGCATTGCTGAACAGAGACTGCAAATGTCATGCTCAGCTTGCGGCACAGCTCAATCAGATCTGCGAAGGTATTCGCCCTCTTCGAACGTAGACTTATCGGTCTAATGGTTCTAGTGGAGAGGCTGAGCCTATCAAGACGATAAAGGAAGTGTTTTGAGAGTGGAACGGGCATCCCTCATGTCAACGCATTATGGACCATTGGTTAATGCAATAAGGTCAGTCTCTGACTTGTGCATGAGTGCTTGCCAGCCGTTCAACGTCTATGATGAAACGTTTCCTTTTGCTCGTGATTTTGTGAAAGCGCCTGGATGCAACCCACATTTATTCTTTCGTTTATTTGTGGGGTGGAAATGTGGATAAAGCCTTGGTTAGTAGAAAGATATCTACTATGAGGAGGCTATATGAACAGCAGCAAGGGGAAGCGGAAGAGACGAGGCGTTGGAAACTCAAACGAAAAACATGATGGTTGATCGGAGTTGTACTATATTATCGATGTTACACCTGTTTTCTATGACCTGGAGCTACCAAGAGCAAAAGTCGAAGTGTAGCAAGGCATGGCACATCTATCATAACTATATTTGAACATAGAAAAGAAGACCATCGTGAGTCTCTAGAGGATTGGGATAAGTTACTGAGTAATTCCGCTAGGCTGGGGGTTCAGTTAGGTAACATGTTTGTTATGCATAAGGTGGTGGGCGCCTCAATCCTCAGTTCCCAGTCACGGGAGCCGCAGGTGTGCCGCCCTGGGCAACCACCGCTCCGGGGACGGTTGAGCTGAATCTCCCTTGCGCCTGCAACACATCCCTAAAATCTCTGCTTTGGACCATCCTTCTGTAATTCCTTTCTCTCTTCATTACCTTTGCGCACTCATACATCCTAATCCATTTCCGACCCTTCGCCCTAGAACCGAGAACTTTTCATCATGGGTGACAGCAACCAGGCCACTACTCCCGGCTACGACCGCGCCGCCAACGCCCCCGATGCCGCTGCTCTGGACAAGGGCAAGGGCCGGGCTACCGAGCCTACCCACGACGAAAACCTAGAGGAGGAGGATAGCGACGAGAGCGAGAACGAGGAGATGGTACGGCAATCCCCATCCTGACAACATTATCTGACTTGCGAAACTAACCAATTTTCTCGCGATGGTACACAGGCTGAAGACGGTATGATATGCAATGAGCTACAGCATCACAATTAGTGCCAGGCTAACCCTATAACCTTCCCGGCAGATAATGATGATGACGGCGATAACCTCGAGCCCATATCTGAAGACAACATCATCTCGGGTGGCCGTCGTACTCGCGGCAAGATCGTTGATTATCAGGCGGCAGCCGAGAAGCTAAAGGCCGATAACATGATGGACGACGACGAGGAGGACGACGATGAGGATTATGAGGGTGGGGAAGATGATGAGGATACCGTCATGCGCGGCTGAAATGCACGATCTCTTAATGACTAGGACGAGACTATCATACCACCATTAACATAGGGGCGGCGAGTGTGAACGGGCAATTGGTTGACAGGCGCAGGCAGGATTTTGGGGGTCTTCATCGGATTCGTTAACGTCGGGGATTATTTTGCTATTTAATCAATGCTGGCTTTTTTCCTGGCTTGGGATAAAAGAATATTCTACAAATGTTTCTGTGTCTGTCCGCGCAAAGATCTTTGCTATTTATGTTGCATGCACACTTCATCGGAGCCAACATGAGTTTACAGATCTCGCCTCGCGGTTGTTTTAGCATAAACTACAGTCCGGTCGAATAGTGAGAGGATAATTGCATTGATTGCAGTAATGAAAGGAAATCATAAACCAATCGCATATTCAAGGATCAACAGCAGGAGCTGTTCAGTAACGCTGAACATGTAGGCTGGCTCACGTGCCGGAGGCGTCTCCGCCCGAGCAGAGAGGCCCGGCTAGCAGCCAGCGTGTTTCGCCGAGTCGATCGCCGCAACCGACTTGCAATACCCCGTCGCATGACAGACCCGTCAGCTCCCTAGCCATTCAGACAGGCTGGAACTGGTCGAGAGCGTCCCATAATACTTATCGAAAATGCTTGCCAGCTAAGTTGCATGAGCTGTTGAAATAATTCCCTTTATCGACCTCACCCGCCCACGACTACGAAACGACTCGTTATGGCCTCACGGTATGACCATGCCATCTTCATCCGCATCAGTAGTAGTAATGGAACTAATCATGCGTCACTAGATTCCCACGTTCAACTCTTCATCAACGCGATCCCCGCGCCTCGTCTTCCCTTTTCGACTCTTATGGCGGCGATTCTCGGCCGGCCAGTCGATCTCCTGGCCGCATAGGAGGATACGGATACGGAGGCTACACTCCACCGGCTGGCGAGGGCTTGGGGACTGGCGGGCCTACAGGAGGATACAGGACAGCAACTCCGAACAAGAAGTGAGTTGTCCGCATCTCAAACAAAAGACGGGCATTTCGGGGTCCCCCCTCGAGTGTGCAACTGGCTTACATCTTCCGGCTTGTAGAGGCCATTACTCGGATGCTGTTCTCGACCATTTGGAGTCGCAGAACGATGCAGAGGTGGAAGGAATCAGTGCAAAGGTCAAGATGTTGAAAGATGTAAGGATGCAGGCAATTCGATCCAGGCAGGTGACACTAATTGCTCGCTTCCAGCTTACTGTCGCCATCGGCGATGAGATCCGGGATACCTCGGCGATTTCCGACCTCAACAACACTTTCGAGAACACTAGAGTGCGTCTCCGCGGTAACATGACCCGTATGCTGCGAATGGCGGAGCGCACCGGTGTGGGCTGGCGAGTCTGGCTGGCCTTCTTCCTGGCTGTCTTTTTGCTATTCGCGTATGTGTGGATAACCTAGTCGACGGGCGCAGGCACGCTTCTCAGAACCACTCGCTCCCAACATTTCCCGAACATCAGAACCCAAGTGCGGTATCTCCGCTTGTGCTACGAACTTTTGTTCTCGCTCAGCATGCGCTTCATTCGACGCCCCCTGTGTTTGGCCGATGCGCTTTCCTTATACTACCTAATTATCTTCTCTTCCCGGCCAACATGATTCGTGCACCACGGCGTTCTCAATTAGAAGACTGGCCATTCGGATAGCACTGCAAATAATTGTCTAACCTGCAGACCTTGGCACTCGCTTCTTATGGCAAATGTATAATGATTCTTGCTGTCTCGTTCTTCTGTCGAGCTTCTTTTTTCGCTATGACAGTGCATATCCGGAGTTTTGTCTCTAGGCTGCTTATGGCCTCCAATGTAACGAGCGAGTGAAACCTCGATGCTTTTGGTTATCAGTGTACAATGAGATGTGTATATAATCTATGCATAGGGCTATGGTCATTACTGCGCCTACCTGGCTATCTTCTCATCTTTATAGCACAAAGATTGAGCTTGTTGGCACTTTGGGGTAGCCCCGGCCACTCACTTTCCACTGAGCAGCTGCACAGGGGAATCACACCTACTTAAGCAACATGGTTCATGTAAGAAAGCACCTGAACTATAGAGTATTGTTAACGGTGGAATTTCCTGCTCTAAAATGTGATAGTATGACATGAAATGGGTATCTCTATAGCGACTGATAACCATATATACCGTCTGGAAACAGTAATTTTGATCATGCGCCTAGCTCTTCTACAATCTACTAGTACATACTTGACCTACTCATTCCCCGGTTTGAGCCAGATTGACTGCCATGATTTCCACCCTCCACCAGGAGAAAGAAAAACGGCCTTCATACACACCGCACATGTTGATACACTCAAACACCAGACTGCAACAATGCAGAGGTAGAACTTTATTCGAGGCTGTCTCTGGGGCCTCCCATTCGACGACGAGGAAACCGGCTGAAAACACTCCTCCGACTGGCCTGGCTGGCTATCGACGCTCGTAGATCTTCTTCGTCTACAAGCATGCTGCTGGTGTCAAAAGCATCTCCGCCACCACTCCACCGCTGCAAGAACCTTCGCTGGGCCTCTGTCTCTCGCTCTCGTCGCATTGGCACCGGAGGCAAGCCACCACGACTGCTCGTACTCGCGCGAAGACTTTGCGTAAAGGGATCCTGCGCGAAGCTGACATCCTCTTCATCGTCAAATTCGGCGTCGGTATCCGTATGTTGCCATTCCTCTTCCTCTCCCTGTGCATAGTGATCGTTATCAGCCTCGGGAATATCATCGTCCAGATCACGGCCCATGGCTCCGTTTTCGCTCATATCGTCGTCATCATCATCATCATCGTAGCCTTCCTCCGCCGCACTCGGGATGTCAGCGTCCAGGTCTGGTTGATCGTCGAAACCCTCGTTCTCCTCGTCCAAATCTTCCTCATCGTCGTCATCGTAGCCAGAAAAGGCCTCGGGAATGTCATCATCCAGATCGCGTTCCATGTATCCCTCCTCATCCTCGTCCACAACACCTTCCTCCTCCAGACCTTCTTCCCCTTCCTCGACTAGACCGTCTGCATCAGCGTCAGGGATATCGTCATCCAAGTCTCTTTCCATTCCCGTATCGTCCTGCATCCCCTCTCCGTCCATTGTATCCTGCGTCTGGCCCCCAAAGTCATCCATGCCCGCCTCGGCGGCGGCAGCCGCAGCTGCCATCTCCGCGGCCGCGGCCGCCAGAGCCTCCTCGCGTTCCGCTTCCTCCTCTTTCATCCCCAGCATCGTCTTTGGACAGCCGGCCGGTTTGATCCACGAGTATCCGAACGAGGCGATGTTGTTCTTGCGAGCGCGGAGGGCTCGTTCCTCGAGGAGAAGGGATGAGAGCATGTTGCCAGAGGAGGCAGAGAGGCCGCGTCCGGTGTTGGGGTGGTTGCTACCATTGCGGCGATTGGGGCCGTGGGGTTCTCCCGGGTGATGGTGGTGGTGGGAGTGATTAGGTGTCGCGGACGTGGAGGATGAGGAGCGGTAAGGTTGAGACGAACCGAACCAGAGCTCGTGGGACTAAGATGGTTTGTTAGAGACGAGAAATTGCATGAGGTCAACTGGCCTTTGGAAGTCATCTATCTTCAAGGCAGAGATGACGTACATCGCGGGGGGTAATGAGGGGAAGAGAGAGCATTGCGTTTGTTTGTATCCAGCCAGGCCGTTCGGGTGGAATATGCGTGTTGCTGTGTTGGCTGGCCGGAATAATGGCGCAGCTAGGTGTGCTTCGCTGTAGTCTTGAGGCTAGACAGAAGGCGCACTATCTGCGACAGGGCGCGAAATGCCTTGTTGCGCGACTTGTTTCCGTGCTGTGTATGTGGATGCTAATGAGTGACATTTGCAAGGGGAAACCGAGAAAAAACAACAATCAATGGCGGAAGAGGAGTGAGTCTCCGCGTGCGGGGAAGGCTTACCTGTTCGAGTCTGCCGCTGTATTCCGACATTCTAAACACTGGCCTACAATGGCACAGAACCGGGACTATACAATTGATTCAGTAGGTTTTCTCGACCTAGCTTGCCAATTGACTACACATACTCTGTACAGACTACGGAGTAGCTCGTTGATTATGAAGCAACTATTTGATGCTTCTGGGTTACTAGACACTAGGTAGGTACAGCACTGTACCTCCACAGCCAATAGCTTCGAACTACAAGAGCCAGGTATGTGCTAAATCTACACAAGATTTAATAGTCACACCCAGTAACGCCCTTGTGATCAACGTCCATGACTCTTAGAGTGAGATCCGCGCAAGTAGCGATTCCTCCGTCTGCAGCTCAAAGGACAGTGGCAATGGCCATCATCTGTGTCTACAGAAGCTGCAATATCTGTACTATATATGTATGCATACACAGTAGATTCCGTGGAATTGCTCTAATCCATCGGATGAGTAATTATTTGTGGAACTGTTCTTGTATTCTTGTATAGTTGGGGTGAGGCTAGGTGAAGGTCAGTCTACTCACTCACTCAGGAGTAATTCCAGGATGGTGGGGTAGTTGATGAGCTGTATAGTCAAGCAAGCATTCCTTCAGTAGTCGTTCGACCCGTGCGGGAGAGAGACTCGGTGTAGAGAGACTGTGCGTACCAAGTAACTATGTAGTGTAGACCGAGCAAGTCACTTAGGGATGTGAGAATCAGACCATTTGCGCGGAGCAGTCTGCTCCACCACAAGTCCTTCCACATTCTGTCTACCGAGGTGCAGTAGCCTGTAACGGGTGCTGCAGTGGCAGGCCCGGGGACAAACCACTCCTGCAAGATGAGCCATTGAACTTCATCCAGTCGGAGGAGGACAAATCATCAGCCGAAGGAGCCTGGACGGAGGAACGACTTCTGCCTGCGGCCCTGCACTCTCCCCGGAGCAGCTGTCTGTAAGTACTGTAAGTACTTTACCTTAGTGTACTGTACTGTACAGTTCTCCGTCAGGATCAGTACTTGTTTGCGGCCGTTAAGTTACCGTCATCGACTCCTAAAAGTCCCGAAGGGTTGCAGTCTTCCGCTCCTTCGACAAGATCACATCCGGTGAACCTAAACCGGTCAAGCCTGAGCAGACACGCTCCGGAAGAATTCGGGAGACGGAAACATTGGCATCTCCGCTCGGTCATGTGATGCCCGTCCCAACCATCCCTCATGCACTGAAAACATCCTCTGGTGTGTGTGTGTGTGTGCGCGGGCACTAGGCAGGTTGCGCGTCCCGGCTGAGTGACTGACACAACAACCGCTTTGTTGTGTGATTCTTGATCATTCCTACACTATCGGGTTGTAATGGAGACGCCCTTCATACCGAGGGAAACCAGTTCGGGCCCATCTCCATCCTTCCCTCAACCCTGAGAGTGCAAATTCCCCGAGAGTTAGTGAGGTGCCATGAAGTGACTAATGGTGGTGGATGTTGGCCATGGGCATGATCGCTGCAGCTGAGGATTTGATTGCCTGTTCCGTCTCGACTTCGAATCGGCCGAAATGAAGCGTTTGAACTCGATCGGCGATAAGAGGAGGGGTTGCTGGTGCCGCCTTATCGATCAAAAGGTCGTCTGAGAGAAAGGTCTCGGGGTTGGGAGATTGAGTCGTAGCCACAGGCCACACATTTTGGCAGTTGTCACGCAGTAGGTATGATCTGGGGATCGCAAAATCGCATGCACATGCCCTCTCAGGATTTATGCTCCATACAGCATGAAGCGATATCGAGAAGGCTAGATTGATAGATCTGTGTATGACAATTTGCATTACATTTATTGATGTCGGCTATGCTTATCGGTCTTGGGATTCGGAACTAAACATCCTATCTCTGCGTTGTGAAATTCCGAAGTCGTGAGTGGGCAATTGATAGGTTGCAGGCGAAGGTAGTAATAGGTACTAGGTAGTCTGCTAAAGTACGGAGTACAGCACTGTACTTCTAGCACTGTACTTCTGCAAATCATCCGTAGGCAGTGGGCAGATTTCTGCTACTGTAGATGTCCGGCCATGTGAACCGCTCGTATTTCCGGGGATGGTGTATGCAAGATGAGGCGGCGTTTATTGGTTGGGGGCCATTCAACGGCTAATTGAGTTGTCCCCGGGCCTACCTAGTACCTACTTGTGCACCCTACTACGTTACTATACAGTGCGCAAACCAATCCCGGGCATGGAATGCTTCGATCCCACGGGGAAAGCGTTGACTCGGCCCCTCGGCAGCGAAACAGAGGGGAGGGGAGCTGTCAGGGTGGATATTCCCCGGAAAATAGACAAGAATAGAAATAATAGCTACATAGGCGCTCTTTGATTACAGCAGAGAGAAAGCTGTGAAAAGGATCTGAATGGTATGTTCAATCTGTAAATGAAGATCGAGTAGGAACATAGAGATAGTTAGTTGATAAGTGGTAAGTTCCAATAGGGGCCCCGGGATGACTTGAAAGAATGAGCTACGGAAATTCCCAAAGGGGCTAGACAGTCTCATAGGTAAGTAGTTACAGGGGCAGAAGCCTCCGAAATCGGGGCAAGGCTCGAAGAGCCTGGAGGCAGCCGCTGTGGCCACTGGGCAGCTGGAAGCACTTTCAGGAAGGGGGCCAGTGGGAAACGTGGCCCAAGAGAGGAGGGAGAGGGAGAGGGGAGGGATTCCGGGATGAATAGGGAAAGGCGCCCAGCTTGGCCGTTGTCGGAAGGTCTGAGCTGACCTCGAACGGTCGGGCGGACAGACAGCTAAGTAAGCAACCAAGCTGGTGCAGGTGGTGGGCAGGATGCACCGCAAGGGTGTAGATTACCGCTCCGTTCCCAGGGAACTCATCCCACCTTCCCGGCATCTGCCAATAATACATATACTAGCTGTAATCGTGTATGCACTTGTTATACCGTCTTGATTAACTTACCATTGATCGCCCGACAGCCTGCACCGCAGCGTGGGGTAAGTTCTAGTAAGCTGCACTCAGTTGCAAAGCAGTACGTACTGTACCAGTTAATCAAAGGACTTTCATTATTATTTGGAGACAGGGATGGTCACTCTATTCCCACAGTCTTTCCGCTCTTGTGGTCGCCATGACCAAACTCCGAAGAGGGACACTACTCAACTCGTTCAATGCCTCCATCTATCGATCGGGGCGCTGCGCTCTGTGGTTGTAATGTGGCAGATCGCGAAGGCGCCGTGTAGAGTATTTTGCCCAGCAAATTCAATATCTTGTGTTTTTGGATGACTTAGTATAACATCTGTGCGCTCTGCCAGAGAATCAGAGGCACAGGACGCTATGCAGCGTCCTTGGCGATGGGATAACATTGCAGTAGCCACCAACCTCTAACCCTAACAGCTGAGGCGAGTGTGCTATCCGTAGCACAGTCATCTAGAACAATCCACCTATCGTCTGCACTATACACTTGGCCAATTATATCCAACATTACTTTTGCTGATGGGATGGCCATGTGTAGTGTTCATCCTTTCCAAGCCTTCCTTATTGAATCGAGACTGTGTGGGTAGTCATCTTCTACTTGTGCAATTTTCCTATACACAAGTACTCATGTAAGTCTTCCCGGATCAGTTTCTCTCCTCTAGGATCGATAGATAGTGGCTAGATACCCACAGGCCATACATCTCCAGTCTAGGCTGACCAACTATTTGGAACGTCCTTGGGGATAAGCGTTCCATCCCTGCACCGCCCCACTGACTTTCGTACTTAATCGAACGAGCTTCATGTCACAGAAATGCGGCAAGTGATTCCTGCCGTTACCAAGTCACTCACCGGCTTCGGTTCTTGTCGCTTCAACAGTCTACATCTCTTGAATCAAAATGCGAATCGGGGAGTATTGTCGGATTTTTCGGGTGGGCATCTCCTGGTCTACACTTCATGTACTTGTTGCAATCGATGGCTCACAATCCGGCTCGTAGTCCAGTCCTAGACAGTGTTAAAGAGCAACGGGCCGCTGCTGAGTTCGTAGAGGTGGGATAGGGAGAGCGAACACCTAGGAGATGAAATAGAAGATATTGCAAGCCACGCCATCTCCAAACCCACATGAATGGTAATAGGTAACGGCATGGGTCAATTTCCTCCTTTTGGATAACGAAAGAACTCCAGGGCCAAACTCATTATGAGAGAGAATTGGAGAGTTGGAGAAAAGAACCCAATTTCCTTGACCTACAAGAAATGTTGTTTTAGGATTACAGAGTGGAGGACCCGGGTAAACTATTACAGTCCAGTACGAGATTACAGTAGCGGTTCAGGCAAGGAAGGACTAGCGCCGTCAGTTGGAAGCAACCTCTTTTTTTCTGGGTTTGAGACCGAGGCTCCACCGGCCTGGATCTTGACGTAGTTGAAACCTAATCTACCAGCCAAAGTGTCCTCGACTTGTAAAGCCGCTGTCCTGATTGGTGCACGGGTGCTTATCTGCCTGCACTCTAGAAGACCCGAAGTGCGGTCATTTCAACCTCTACCTTCTTGCATGATGAGTCTACTGGGAACGAGTAGTACTAGGTAGACTAGAAGCACCAACACAACAAAATAATGATGAAAGTGCTTGTCGATCCCTTCGATCCCTTTATGTATCCCTACGTATTTGTATAACCCAAGGCGACTGAATTGATATCTGGGATGGTAGAGAAAGCGAATGGTGCCAGCCCGAAAACGACCTCATTTTGTTGCTTCTAGGCGGCTCGGGAGTGGAAAGCTACCATCGACTGGTAGAATGCGGATGCAGCAAAGAGCAACAAACCAAACGAGTAAAGTTGTCTGTGACTGACTAGTCCCAAGTATTAGCTTCGTTTCCCTCTTGCGCCCGTCGGTTGTTCACTGTGGACTGACTGTACTGTACGGGAGGGATACTTTCTAGTCTAATTAACTGCTGCTAATACCACTACTACCACCATCATCACTACCACCACCACTAACTAGTTACCAGCACTAAGTCATCTACTACTCAGTACTTGTCCTCCTCCGTCAAGCTGCAGTTTGCCACGGCTGTTCTCTGATCATCTCCACTGTCGTATTTTTTTTTCCCTTCCTCTGTTCTTACAGTAGTCTGTCCGGTTGAGTTGGTAGACAGTAAGTTAGCCACTAACTAATAATCATACACGCAGGAGTAGGAGCAGGAGCAAATTGTTCAAGCATTATTACAGTACATCGAATTGGACATCCCCGGACCCCTGCCCCCCGTCCATCCTTCCGCTTTGGTTGCCCTTTTTAATTCATTTCCTCCTCCCCCTCCTCCCCTCCACCCAATTTCTTCTCCCTCGGGCTCACGGATCGGCGCTCTTTAAGTAATATCTTCCCCTCCTTTCCTTCCTCTTTACTCTTTCCCTCCCTCTTCTTCCATTCAAATCCTCATCAGGAGCTAGACGTTGGGTCATCGACAGCAGCGCCTCGACTGTCCCTCCTTACCTGCGCTCTTGACCCTCCAACTCTGTGACAACATAGTCCCGCCCCTCCCCCCCACATAACGAGCGCCTTCCATTCTACACCCCCGGTGGTCCCTCCTCCAACACACAAAAGCTCCCCTCCTAGCTTCCGTCTTACTATCACATTCTCTGTCGGCTACCGACGGAAGAATGGGTCTGAACTTGGAGGAACTCTATGGCCAACCTATAGTCGATGAGCAGAAACCGAATGAGTATTCGGAGTACCAGCCGAAGCAGGGGTATGGCTGGGCCAACACCTTGCCCGAGCGGCAAGGTCTCTATGACCCCGAATATGAAAAGGATGCCTGTGGTGTAGGCTTCGCCGCGTAAGTGCCCTGCGTCTTCCTTCACCATCATTAAAATGCGCAACCTCGAGGGTGCCCAGAAGACTGGCAAGGTCACTAACAAGGACTGTCGACAGACACATCAAAGGAAAGCCTAGCCACAAGATTGTCAGTGATGGTAAGTTGCCCCGCGCCGGCATCAACGTTCCCTGGCGACTGGTTTATTAATGGAAGCATGGACTTACAGCTCGTAACCTGCTCTGTAACATGACGCATCGTGGCGCCGTTGGTTCAGATGCACGGGACGGTGATGGTGCTGGTGTGATGACCAGCATTCCACACAAGTTCTTCATCAAGAATTTCGCCCGGGAAGTCGGAGTTGAGCTCCCTCCTCTGGGCCAGTATGCCGTCGGAAACTTGTTCTTCAAGCCAGACGAAGAGTCTCTGAAAGAGTCTACCAACACATTCGAGGAAATCGCAACGTCTTTGGGTCTACGCGTGCTGGGATGGCGCGAGGTTCCTCGCGATTCGACCATTCTCGGCCCTGCTGCGCTCTCACGGGAGCCCATCATCATGCAACCCTTCGTCGTGCTGAAGTCAGCGTATGGCGAAGGCAACAAGCCCGAAGTCACGAACGCAGCACAATTTGACGACAAGACTTTTGAGCTCCAACTGTACGTTCTACGGAAGCGTGCTACCCATGTGATTGGCCTTGCCAACTGGTTCTACCTCTGCTCCCTCAGTAACCGGAACATTGTCTACAAGGGTCAGCTGGCTCCAGTGCAGGTGTACCAGTACTACCACGACCTGGTCAATGTAGATTACGAGGGCCACTTTGCTCTCGTTCATTCTCGTTTCTCGACCAACACTTTTCCTTCATGGGACCGTGCGCAACCTTTGCGTTGGGCGGCCCACAATGGTGAAATCAACACCCTTCGTGGCAATAAGAACTGGATGCGCGCTAGAGAGGGTGTGCTGAAGTCCGATATTTTCGGAGCGGAGCTTGACTCGCTCTACCCCATTGTTGAGGATGGCGGTTCCGACTCTGCCGCCTTCGATAACGTTCTGGAGCTACTGATGATCAACGGAGTTCTTTCCTTGCCCGAAGCAGTCATGCTCATGATTCCTGAAGCGTGGCAGGACAACCCGGCTATGGACCCGGCCAAGGCTGCTTTCTACGAATGGGCTGCCTGCCAGATGGAGCCCTGGGATGGCCCGGCACTGTTCACTTTCTCTGACGGCCGCTATTGCGGAGCCAACCTCGACCGCAATGGCTTGCGTCCTTGCCGCTTCTATGTCACGGACGATGACAGAATCATCTGTGCTTCTGAGGTTGGTGCTGTGGACGTCGATCCTGAGCGCGTGATCCAGAAGGGCCGCTTGCAGCCCGGCAAGATGCTTCTGGTTGACACCGTGGCTGGCCGGATCATCGATGACTCGGAACTCAAGTATACTGTCTCTCACCGACATGATTTCGCTTCCTGGTTAGAAAAAGAGCTCCTGAAATTGCCTGCTATCAAAGAGAAATTGGATGCGCAGAGCGTGGATCTCGTCTCCCCATTAGATGAGACCACCATCCAGAATGACCCCCGCCTGAAGGCCTTTGGCTATTCCTTTGAGCAAGTGAGTCTGCTACTCGGCCCCATGGCCGCTGATTCAAAGGAAGCCCTTGGGTCAATGGGCAATGATGCTCCTCTTGCCTGTATCGCTAAGCAACCACGTCTTCTCTACGAATACTTCCGTCAACTCTTTGCCCAGGTCACGAACCCTCCCATCGATCCAATCCGTGAGGCAGTGGTTATGTCTCTAGAATGCTATGTTGGTCCTCAGGGCAACCTTCTGGAAATGGAGCAGTCACAGTGTCACCGCCTGCTCTTGCCATCCCCTATCCTGAGCATACCCGAGTTCAACGCGTTGAAGAATATCAATCGCGCCCACAAGGATTGGACAGTCAAAACCATCGACATTACATTCGAGAAGCAAAAGGGTGTCCCTGGCTACCTTGAAGCTCTTGATGCCATCTGCGATGCCACAACTGAAGCAATCCAGAACGGGGACAAGGTCCTTGTGCTTTCGGACCGAGCCACGTCGGCGGGGAGAGTTCCTGTCTCCGCTCTTTTGGCCACTGGGCTCGTTCATCATCACTTGGTCCGTAACAAATGGAGATCTCTCGCTGCCATCGTCGTTGAGACCGCCGAGGCTCGTGAGGTACATCACATGTGTGTCTTGGTAGGGTACGGAGCCGACGCTATCAACCCTTACCTTGCAATGGAGTGTATCCTCAAGATGAACCGGGAAAAGCTGATTCGCAAGCAACTCCCTGATGAGAAGGTCATCGAGAACTACAAGGCTTCTTGTGATGGTGGTATCCTCAAGGTCATGAGCAAGATGGGTATCTCAACCTTGCAGTCCTACAAGGGCGCTCAGATTTTCGAAGCTCTCGGTATCGATGATAGTGTCATTGACCGTTGCTTCGCGGGAACTGCGAGCCGCATTCGTGGTATGACTTTTGAGCTTATTGCTCAAGATGCCTTCGCCTTCCACGAGCGTGGATACCCTTCGCGCGAGATTGTCGATATTCCCGGTCTTCCTGAGTCTGGCGAATATCACTGGCGTGATGGCGGGGAAGAGCACATCAATGACCCGGTCAGCATCGCGAACATGCAAGATGCTGTCCGCACAAAGAATGACAAGTCGTATGAAGCGTATGCCAAGGCCGAACATGAGCAGATCAAGAATTGTACCCTGCGTGGTATGCTCGACTTCGACTTCGAACAGCGGACCCCCATTCCCATTGACCAGGTCGAACCTTGGACAGAAATTGTGCGTCGGTTCGTTACAGGTGCCATGTCTTATGGTTCGATATCCATGGAATCGCATTCTACCTTGGCAGTCGCTATGAACCGCCTTGGTGGAAAGTCGAACACTGGTGAAGGAGGCGAAGATCCCGAGAGAAGCAAGAGATTCGAGAACGGCGATACGATGCGCTCCGCCATCAAGCAGATTGCTTCCGGTCGCTTCGGTGTGACTTCTCACTACCTCGCGGACGCTGATGAGCTACAGATCAAGATGGCACAAGGAGCTAAGCCCGGTGAAGGTGGTGAGCTTCCTGGACACAAGGTCGTGGGCCCTATCGCCCGTACTCGTTACTCTACTCCTGGTGTCGGATTAATCTCGCCACCTCCGCACCACGACATCTATTCCATTGAAGATCTAAAGCAACTCATCTACGATCTTAAATGTTCCAACCCTCGTGCAAGAGTATCCGTCAAGCTCGTGTCTGAGGTCGGTGTTGGTATTGTTGCCTCCGGTGTCGCGAAGGCCAAGGCTGATCATATCCTGATCTCCGGTCACGATGGTGGTACTGGTGCGTCTCGTTGGACTGGTATCAAATATGCCGGTCTTCCATGGGAGTTGGGTCTGGCCGAAACCCACCAGACCCTTGTCCTGAATGACCTGCGCGGGCGTGTTGTTGTCCAGACCGACGGTCAAATTCGTACCGGTCGTGATCTTGCTGTCGCTTGTCTGCTCGGTGCAGAAGAGTTCGGATTTGCCACCACTCCCTTGATTGCTATGGGATGTATCATGATGCGCAAGTGTCATCTGAATACTTGTCCTGTTGGAATTGCGACCCAGGATCCAGCACTGAGAGCTAAATTCCAGGGAACCCCCGAGCATGTGATCAACTTCTTTTACTATGTTGCTAACGAGATGCGTGCCATCATGGCCAAGTTGGGCATTCGCACGGTCAATGAGATGGTGGGTCGTGCGGAGCTCCTCAGGATCCGAGATGGTATCAAAACCCCCAAACAAGAGAAGATTGATCTCTCCCTCATTCTCACCCCGGCCCACTCCCTCCGTCCTGGAGTAGCTACCTACAATGTTCGCAAGCAGGACCATCGCCTCCACACTCGTCTCGATAATAAGTTAATTGCCGAATCCGAGCTTGCTTTGGAGAAGGGCCTGCCCTGTCGTATTGAATGCGATATCGTCAACACGGATCGTGCCTTGGGTGCTACCTTGTCCTATCAGGTCAGTCGCCGCTATGGTGGGGAAGGACTCCCGCAAGACACTATTCACTCGAACATTAAGGGCTCGGCCGGTCAGTCCTTTGGTGCTTACCTTGCTCCGGGTATCACCCTCGAGCTGGAAGGTGATGCCAACGACTATGTCGGTAAGGGTCTTTCTGGAGGTCGCCTAATTGTGTACCCTCCCCGTGGCGCTGCATACAAGGCCGAGGAGAACGTAATTGTCGGCAACACCTGTCTCTACGGTGCTACTCGGGGTACTTGCTTCTTCCGCGGTATGGCTGCTGAGCGTTTTGCTGTTCGTAATTCCGGGGCTACCGCTGTCGTTGAGGGTGTTGGTGACCATGGATGTGAGTATATGACTGGCGGTCGGGTGCTTGTGCTTGGTTCCACAGGCCGTAACTTCGCCGCTGGCATGTCCGGTGGTATTGCCTATATCTTGGATAAGAACCAGGATTTCCACTCCAAGGTCAACATGGAGATGGTCGAGGTCAGCGGGTTGGAGGACCCCGCTGAAATCGCCTTCGTTCGTGGCTTGATTGAGGATCACCACCACTACACCGGCTCTGAATTGGCTGCTCGCATCTTGCTCGATTTCACCCGTGCTCTCCGCCACTTCGTCAAGGTTTTGCCCATTGATTACAAGCGCATCCTCGAGGAGGAGAGTGCCAAGGCTAAGGCCGCAAAGAAGGCCGAGTTCACTCTCCCTCAGCTTCCGGGTACACCGGTTCCGGCTGAGAAATCGAAGGCTCAGTCCGAAAAGGATGCGAAGAAGGTTGAGATGCTCGACATCGAAGACAGCATCAGTGACTCGAAGACCGAGAAGAAGCGCTCTGCTCTCATTCTCGACAAGACCAGAGGTTTTATGAAGTATAATCGTCGCAGCGAAAAATACCGAAACCCAGCCACTCGGACGCGTGACTGGGCTGAGCTTTCTGCCCGTCTCAGCGAGGATGAGTTGAAGTACCAGTCGGCTCGTTGCATGGACTGCGGTGTCCCATTTTGTCAGTCTGATACTGGTTGTCCGATCTCCAATATCATCCCTAAGTGGAATGAACTGGTCTTCCAGAACCAGTGGCAAGATGCGCTCAACCGTCTTCTCATGACAAACAACTTCCCAGAATTCACCGGTCGTGTCTGCCCCGCGCCTTGTGAGGGTGCATGTGTCCTTGGTATCAACGAAGACCCAGTAGGCATCAAGTCTATCGAGTGTGCTATCATTGACCGTGGATTCGAAATGGGCTGGATGGTCCCTCGTCCTCCTAAGACTCGCACTGGTAAGACTATTGCCATTATTGGTTCTGGTCCGGCCGGTCTCGCTGCTGCAGATCAACTCAATCGTGCTGGGCACAGTGTGACTGTCTACGAGCGAGCTGATCGCATTGGTGGGCTGCTCATGTATGGTATTCCCAACATGAAGCTGGACAAGAAAGTTGTGCAGCGTCGTGTTGACCTGATGGCTGCTGAAGGCGTCCAATTTGCCCCTAGCACTCCCGTTGGACCTGAACACGATGTCAGCTTGGAGTCCCTGCGTGAGACCAACGATGCTGTGATCATTGCTACCGGTGCCACCGTGGCTCGTGATCTAAAGGTCCCGGGACGCGAGCTTGAGGGCATCCATTACGCCATGCAATTCTTGCACCGCAACACCAAGTCGCTCCTCGATTCCAACCTGGCCGATGGTGCATACATCTCCGCCAAGGACAAGCACGTTGTGGTTATTGGTGGTGGTGATACCGGAAATGACTGCATTGGTACTTCTGTTCGTCATGGCGCCAAATCTGTTACCAACTTCGAGTTGCTGCCCCAGCCTCCGCCGGAGCGTGCCCGTGACAACCCTTGGCCCCAATGGCCTCGCATTTACCGGGTTGACTATGGCCATTCCGAAGTCAAGACACACATGGGCAAGGACCCTCGCGAGTACTGTGTCATGTCTAAGGAATTCGTTGACGATGGCAGTGGTCGCGTTAAGGGTATCAATACTGTTCGCGTGGAGTGGACCAAGGGTGCTTCTGGCGGATGGGACATGAAGACTGTCGAAGGCAGTGAGCAATTCTTCCCGGCCGATCTCGTTCTTCTTTCAATGGGCTTCCTTGGACCGGAAGATCGCCTTCTAGGAGATGAGATCGAGCGGGATGCGCGTAAGAATGTTAAGACCCCTCCTGGTCAGTACTCCACCAACGTCCCTGGCGTTTATGCTGCCGGTGACTGCCGCCGTGGCCAGTCTCTCATCGTCTGGGGCATCAACGAGGGTCGCCAGTGTGCCCGTGAGGTTGATGCTGCTCTCATGGGCACCAGCTCCCAGCTTCCAGTTACTGGCGGCATCGTTCGCCGTCCTGCTATTGATGCAGTACCCCAGTCGGCGCCACAGACCGTCTCAGCTTAAATCTTGTTACGTATCTCGGTTTCATCATGCTGGGCAGGATCTAGCAGCACAACGACCCAAAGTGAGACTCATGATCACAATGAATCTATGACTGTCAATATTACAAGGCAAAACGGATCAAGGAAAAGCTAAAAGAAAAGTTGGTTGCTTCGGTGAAATTAACGTCGGGTGGCTCATATCCCTATAACTATACATTTTTCTACTATCTTTCCGAGAGACTATTTTGAGGAGGCTGATTGAAGACTTGCTTCACTTCTATGTTTGCCTGAGTTGTGCAGCGTTCTTTTCATCGTCAAAATGTTGTGTAAGGTCGGAGCGTTTGTCATTTTGTGCAACTTTCTAGCTGTCTGTACATATTCTATTCACGTCAATATCAATCTGATGATCTTGAGTGACTTGGCACAGTATGATTACTGTTTAAATTCGAGTTCAAATTTGTGCAAGCTGGTAACAAACAAGGTCTACTAGCATTACGAGCACTGACAAAATATAAGAAGACAAGCCCTAACGACATCCACCATCTCGCAGTCTACCCATCTCATTCCTTGGAGACTTGGCTTCGATCAATCCTCGTTGTCGTCCTCATCATAGTAATCTTCATCATCATCGTCGTCCGCATCCTCCTCCTCTGTCTCAATCTCTGTTTTCTCACCCTCAATCCCGCCCCAATTCTCGTCCTCGTCTCCCTCTCGTCTACGGCGAGGAAGGCGGTTCTTCAAGTCCTCGTACCCAAGCTTGATTCGAGCCGCGATCCCAGTCATACTGTCCGACTTCTTCCTCATCTTTTCCACCCGTCCACTGGCAACGGTACGGTCCAAGCCACGCTGGCGATTCTGCCAATCATGAGGACCGCCACCACGATAGGGTGAACTGATACCTGCAGTCCTCCGCTCAGTCCGAGTGCTCCTGGGTACACGACCGCGGCCGTACCGATACGCGTAGAAATGAACATCCCCATTCGCCAGGCAATGAGCGGAGCGCTCGTGGTGCCTCCCATACCGTCGCAGCATGTCCGCCTGCCGCTCGTCCTCCTGGAACAGCGCATCGAGGTATTTCAAGCCTTCGTCGATCTCGAAGAGACGCTGCAGGCACTGCTGACTCGTGGCCTCCAGGATTTCATGGCATGCGGTGAGCTCGCGATCGGCGAGCTTCATCATGGCCCAGAGATTGCCCTGCAGGGTCTCTCTGTCGGTCCTGGTTGGGGGTTTCAGGATGGAAGGGGGCTGCGGGGGCTGGGGACGGAGACGGCGGGGGAAAGGAGGCGGAGGCATCAAGTTAGCATCCGTGGGGATGGGGGGAGGAGAGGGAGGGTGAGGAGGAGCGCGAGTCTCCCGAGGGAGGTCTGGCAGGGGAATCGAATCATCAGCGGGGATGACGGTCGCTGCTGGCTGCCTCCAGGTCACGACTTTGCGATATCGCGGGTGGTAGTAGAGGGGGTCGTGGGCGGTAAAAGGGTGGTACTCGACCTCGTCATGAGGGCCATTGGTTGCATCTCTATATTGTGGGACGTACGCGGTACCCTCCTCATGATGCGATGAATGAAATGTGCTGTAGGAGGGCTGTGCTTGCGTGTGAGATGGCGATGGGGCAGTTGGTGCAGTTGGTGTAGTTAGTGAACCTGGTGTAGTTGATGTTGGTGTTGGTGTCGTTGTCTCCGCTGCTGCTGCGGAACTTGAGGGTCCAGAAAACGCACCTCGCCTGGCTCTGTTTTGGCCTGGTTGCTCGGTCAGCTTGTCCATCTTGCGATTCAAGATTGTGAAGGGATTAAGAAGTTGCTGCTCGATTGTGGACGGGCGAGTCTAAATGTTGTTGTCGAGAAGTGTAGTGCAATGCATAGTAAGAAACAGCAAATTCGAAGGGGAAGAAAAAGGCGCAGGCTGACCCTTTCGAGGGAGTTTATCCCCATATCAATATTCCTTTCAAGAACTCATTGGGAACAAAGGTTTGTTTGATTAACAAAGAGGATTCACAGGCCAGACCACCGCGATTCCGAAAACAATGGCGGTCTTCTTTAATCTGCACTCCAGTCTTCAAAGAGACCGAGAAAAACACCCCCAATTGTCTAGCCAAATCATTATCATCCTTTTGATTGATCTGAATATGGCTATCGTACAATATCCCCCAGGGACAGGTATCGTATTCGAAACTAACATGAAGATCAACCGAGTCTAACATGCACGTTCATGGAAATGGACAGGATATTTTTACACGGGCAAAGAAGAATGGGCCAGAGGAGAGAGGGCTTTCACCGACTAGAATCTTTCTTTCATGACGATGCTGACGACGCCTCTGCTGTTGCGGATGCCGCCGCTGCTTGTTGGCTGGCCGCTGCCGCTGCTGCGGCCTCCTCGGCAGCCTTCACCTCCCTCTCGAGCGCGGCGAAGTCGCCATTGAAGCACTCGCCGATAGATTCCGTGCGCACATCCCAGACATCCTCACTGCTGGGCCCTGTCTTGTACTTGATAGCCTTCTTCCGGTAATGATCCCGAATCGCCTCCTTGCGCCGTTCGTCACCCCAGGTGCGCGTCTTCATGCACAGCCAGAAATTACTCCAATGCTCGCTGCAAGACCGCAGCTCGCCGTATCGGTAGACGTTGACAAACTGGCCACCGAAAGACTGACAGAAAAAGGCGTAGTCGAATGCCGAGCGGCAAGACATGGTATCGGGATAGAGAGAATCGGGGGCGATCGAGTTCGGGGGAGAATGAGGATTAGAGGATGATGTTGTTGTATCGAGAGACGGTGTTTCGGGAGTCGATCGCTGTTGATCGTGTGATTTCTGGCTAATATCGCCCTCGAGACTAGCGATTAACTTCTTCCATTCGGCGTCGGCTTGCTCTTCGCGAGTTAATGTTGGGGGTTGATCCGCTTGTGCTGATGAGGACGGCGTAGATGCATGTGCTGTGTGTGCAGATGGTAGACCGGAATCAGGAAGCACAGATGAAGCAGGAGGCGAGGTTTGAGACTCGCCCTCCTTGGAAGGGGTTTTCCACAACCAGCCCATGGGGACGCTGGCCAATATCAAAAAAAAAGTTGTTGTTTGAGGCTGTTGAATTGGCCGAACCTCGGATTTGAATCAAAGGGACAAATGCGAGTCGATGGACTCTGATTGGCGATAGTGCTGTAATTTATCGAAGACGTAGTGTGACCGTACCGGAGCGGGGGCCGCACGGCTGCCCTGTAGCACGGTCGTCACAAGCTGTATTTCACAGATAATGAAAGCTCCCCAGCTACGTCATAGGATGCTCTCGATAAACCAAGAACCCAGCCATGAAACCATTGCTCCTACACATCTCTTGCGTCGCTGAGATGATGCGAGCTCCAGTGCATATCGTGAGGCCATGGTATTACCGAGCCCATGTGCGTCCCAGTGGGCTCTCCATTCCCTCCTCAAAAGGGATCCTCGCCAGACTGAACAGTAGCTCTTCTCATATTAGCACTGTCGAAACAGGTCATATTGAAGTGAAGGACGGTGAAGGGCTTATTTTCGTGAACAGTATGATATATTGACTTCCAAGTCTCAAACTAACACCACTCCATGCTGATGCACTCATTATACAGATATCTTTCCTTCGCGGTTACAATGGCTGCTACAAGGACCTCTTAGCGGTGGTCGGTCATACGAACAAGTATTGAAGCGTATCGACAGACCACACCTAGCGGCTTCTGATCCTTTACACATAATACGTCGCGTCTTTCCTCAAACATTGGACATCGATATTCGGGAGGTTATCCCCCGTTTCAGAGAAGGCGGCGCCTTTGTGAAGTATAACCGCAAGGATGGACTCAAGGACTTGGACATCGTGACCGCGATACAGAATCACCTCAAAGAACACCCTATCAGGCCATGGTTCAATCCGTTTCAGGAGGTCAACGTGGCCCATGTCCATGGCAGGCCCTGGATTGAGGACCTATACCGCATTCCCACCCCACGGCTGAGAGTGGAATTCCTGCCTGCTTCCTCTGATGGGACAGCAGGAGAGCCGACCACCGAGGCTCTGTACAGTGTGTTTCGCCGGTACGGCAAGTTAAAAGACATCGAAAGGCAGCCGTCCGATTCCAAAGTCACGCCCAGATATGCTTTCATTGTGTTCTCCCGCGCGAGGAACGCCGTCATGGCTAAGAACTGCGTGCACGGCTTCACCATTCCGGAGCATGAGGGTGGTGGAAAGTCCGGCACCCGGATCAAGATCAAGTATGAAGCCAACATCAAGTTGTCCATGATCAAGGACTGGCTCTTGAACCATCCAAGGATTGTAATTCCCATTATTGCCGCCCTCATCGCAGCCATCACAGTAACTGTTTTTGACCCAATCCGAACGTTCTTCATTGAGATGAAGATCAAAGCGACCTTGCAAAAAGAAGAAAACAGCATCTTGCGGTGGATCAGAAACCAGGTGAACAAAGCCAATATCATTTATTTCGGCCGCCGCGGATCTGATCCGCGCCGGCTCACGGCTATCTGGGAAGATCGTCAAGGTGATATCGCTCAGCTACAGTCGTGGCTGATGGAGAACGCTGAGACGTTCATCGTCATTCACGGACCTCGCGGCACCGGAAAGCGAGAGCTTGTTCTGGATCGCGCCCTGGAAAACTACAGGTACAAGGTTGTCATCGATTGTAAGCAAATTCAGGATGCAAAAGGTGACACGGCAAAGATTTCTCGTGCTGCTAGCCAAGTAGGATACCGACCGGTCTTCTCCTGGATGAACAGCATGAGCAGCTTTATCGATCTGGCCGCTCAAGGTATGATTGGCACGAAAGCCGGGTTTTCAGAGACCTTGGATGCTCAGCTCAGCAAGATCTGGCAAAATACTGCCACTGCCCTCAAGAAAGTTGCATTGGAGAACAAGAAGAACGATGAAAAAGAAGCCCATCTAAGTGATGAGGAATACCTTGAGGCTCATCCAGAGCAGAGGCCCGTGGTGGTTATCGATAATTTCCTGCACAACTTCTCCGAGGACAGTGTCGTCTATGACAAACTCACCGAATGGGCCGCTGGTTTGACCACTGGGAATATAGCGCACGTCATCTTTCTCACCACAGACGTCTCCTTCTCCAAGCCATTGAGCAAAGCTCTACCCAACTCCGTGTTCCGGACCATTTCCTTGGGCGACTGTTCACCGGAGGTAGGAAGGAAGTTTGTGCTCAGTCATTTGGAATACGAATCAAAGACTGGCACGAAACAGACTCTCGACCTCGGTAACCTGTCAGACTTGGACAGCTGTATACAGGTACTGGGAGGCCGGGTCACTGACCTTGAGTTCATGGCGCGGCGGATTGAAGCTGGAGAAACCCCTTTAGGTAAGTCAGGCTGCCAATGCATGAAGGAGGTCAGCAATTAACACATACAATCAGCTGCCGTCACCCGCATAATCGAACAGTCAGCCTCCGAGATCTTGAAGATGTTCATCTTGGGGAGTGACACAACCTCAAAGCCGTGGACACAGGAACAGGCATGGCACCTAATCAAAACACTTGCCAACGCTAAGGATGCGGCACTACCTTACAACCAGATCCTGCTATCCGACCTCTTCAAGGACAACGGTGAAGCATCCTTGCGTGCTCTTGAGCAGGCGGAGTTGATTTCTATCAACTCAGTCAATGGTTGCCCCGATGTGGTCAAGCCTGGCAAGCCTGTGTACCGGGCCGTTTTCAAGCGTCTCACCGAGAACAAGACCTTGAGCAGCCGCCTAGATCTCGAAATTCTCAAACAGCTCATTAGTGTCGAGAACAAAAGTATAAGCAAGTACGAGGAGGAGTTGCAACTTCTAGGAACGCTGCCCAAGCAACCTTGGGAGCTCGCCAGCCGTATTAAGTGGCTCCTAGGTAAGGTTTATAGCTCACAAAACAAGGTAAGCAGGTATGAGGCAGAGAGCGCAACCTTGCAGAAGATTCTGCGGCGGGAACATTGAACAGGTGCAGTGGAAAATCGGCCTGCGTTATGATTGCATTGATATGTAGTGTACATAATTTCGAATGTAATGAACAGGGAATGATCTGTCAAGTCTACTTTTGGCCGCAAGCCTCCGTAGACCTATCGCACAGTGAAAAGATCGCAGGAAGATGCATCCTTGTTGAGACTTAATCTGAAATGCCTCAGACCAAGTCGAGCTCCGATTCGGATTTGATGGATCAGCTTTTAGCCGTCGAGTCAACCAGTTGTTGGTTTAGCCTTGGAGAATACTAGGTAGCAGATGTGTTATCGCCCCGAAAACAAGGCAGGAAGGGGAGTTCTGCTGAGATAAGCAACGGTAATTTTACCGTATTGTAGCCCAACTGCATCTGCGAGTCAACCTACTACTTCTTTGCATAAATCTCCGCGCTCTGAAACAGCGCCAGATTGCAAGGTTCCCTCTTCGTTTATGCTTCATATGAGGTCTGATATTGTTTTGAGAGGTTCAGCTATTCTTCTGGTTTTGCGCATTGTATGACCATCGTGGTGGACGGTCGATCTATTCAACCCCTGTCCCGGTCTGCACCAGCACTTTTCTTGAGGGGCATCCGCCCTTGTGCTTGGGAAATGGAAGGATACGATTTAGTCCCCGGGGGGCTTATTCGCCTGGCACGCGATGGCTTCAATAGCGTGGGGTGGCCTACGTGGGTGGCTCTCCTGGTGTCCGTTTGCGTGGCGACTCGCCTCATCAGCGGACTGCAAAGTCGCCTCGGTAGTGGAACCGAGGCGGGACCGACACGCTCGGTTCGGATGGTGCCTTACTGGCTCCCTTGGATAGGCCATGGTATATCCTTCGCCCGGGACCATGTGAAGCTGATTGGGAATGCCAGGTTTGTTCTCCTGTGCACCACCTTTGCCGAATGACCTTGAATCTTAACTAACATCCCATTCTCAGGGAATCTATGAACGAGCCTGTCTTCGGTATTTATATGGGCGGCACGAATCACATCACTATTGTCGCCCCTTCATTAGTCAAAGCTGTGTTTACAGCACGAGGCATCTCCTCGGCCGATTTAATGAACTATGCCCTACGGACAGTCTTCGGTGACCGTGGTGCGCTCCGTAGTCTGAGCCCTGCAGACCACCATGCGCTCAGTCACAGTGTGCCAAATCTGCTCATGCGTGAACCCTTCCTCACGGAAGGTACACGGACTGCTACCCGCTTGATTGAACGCCAGACCCCTAATTTGGTCACGAATTGCCGGAGCATAGTCGATCAGATGCAATGGGAACGCGGCAGTCAGGCACTGGTGGTTGGACAGGATGACATTCTGGTCTGCGAGGTCAACTTCTTCGCCCTGATTCGTCATTTCGTTGGCCATATCACAACGGCTATTTTCACAGGAGAGAGCATTTTGGAAGCCAACCCAACCCTGCTTCCTGACGTCTTCACCCTTGACAATCATTTTCTTGCCGTAGCCACGGGCCTTCCTCGGCTATCACATCCCGGCATATCTGCAGCGCATACTGCCCGTGACCGGCTGTTGGAAGTTCTGACGGAATTTCATAAAGCATTCTTGGCGTGGGACGATGGCCTGGATCCTGGCGCCGATTTCAGAGACCTGGATGATATCTCAGAGCCTCTAAGGGAACGGATACGGAAGTGCAAAAGCCTAGGACTTTCTGCCAGATCAAGCGCTCCTGCACATCTGTCTCTGCTCTGGGCCATGAACTCAAACTCTCCCAACGTGGTCTTCTGGCATCTCCTTCGCATATATGCCGACAGTGCTCTCCTGGGTGAGATTCGTCAAGAAATCACTCCATTCATCAAGATTACCCGACCGAGCAGGGAAGAAACTGGCCTTCCATTCGACGAGCCTCCTCGCATGTCCATCGATACAGAAGGCCTCATCAAATCATGCCTTCTCCTGAAGGCTAGCTTTTATGAGACTTTGCGCCTGGACTCTGCATCTTTATCATTTCGAAATGTCACATCAGACTTCACTGTGACTGAATCCGAAGAAGATGCAGCTCTGGATGGGTTATCGCAGCCTCGTTCGTACAAATTCAAGAAGGGTGATGCTATTGTCATCCCTCACGCCGTCATCCACAATGACCACCGATATTTCTCTAATCCTAGCCAGTTTGATCCACTGAGGTTTGTCACGACCGACCCAGACACTGGCGAGAAGAAAGCAAGTATGGACGTCATCAAACCGTTTGGCGGGGGTGTGTCGGGGTGTAAAGGTCGCGCTTTTGCAGAACGAAAACTTCTGGCTTTCTCTGCCGCGATCATCGCCTTGTGGGACGTTGAACCCGCCCAGGGCAACGATTTTGCCATACCAGAGCATAGACCATCCGCTGCAGCTTTCTTGCCGAAGACTGATATCAGGGTACGAATGCGGCAACGCATCTAATCAAAAAGGACTGAGTTCACATTTGTCCTTGCATATACACGGTGTTTGATTTATGGTTGTTTGTATATACCAAAATTCGAGAAGTTATTCATGATATGCTATCGACCCTAACCCGTTGGGACAGCTTGCAACATCGTAGCAATAAGATCGAGATTCTTTCCCGGAGGAGCTGCAAGCGGGCATTCAAGTAGAAAAACAGGCAGGTGAACCAGTGTCAGGAAGTCTCGGTCCGCGAAGGCTCCGAGTTCTTTGTGGTCGCTGGGTCTCAAATCCGATGACTTTGTGGAGGACCATGGTTTTCGTATAGTCAATACTAGACGAGCTACGATGTATGAATGGCTTGTCGAATTGAATGATAAATGATCCAGAGGGGCAGCTCTGAAAGCGTGCCCTAAGCCCTGATTATGGGACAGATAAGGCAAAAGTACTTGGGACGATAACGTTAGACGCGTCGAACGCGTGTGCCCCGAAAGCACGTCCCCGGGTACTCCGTGGTTTCGCCGCGGCTGCATGGACATACGCGATCACAGGCTGCAAACGACAATTGACTGAGCTCAGTACCTTGAAAGGAGCTATACTGACTTGGTTCTCTATATTTCTACCTTTCCTTTTCTCGGGTATCCGGCGACTCTACCAAAGACAAAGCCCGGGGCCACATCATCATGTCCTCTGAAGCGATGCGCCCTAGGGGCAGACCCGCCCGTGAGTCTCGCAACTGATCACCACACCTCACTTGTTGCTCTTGTCTACCTGAATTGAAGGCTGACGCGCATCAAACAACGCAGATACCCCGGGCACTACAGTACTCGCATATACGCCTGATGGCCGGCGTGTGATTACTGGCGGTTCGAACTCCGCAATTCGTATCTACACCGTGGGACAAGATGGCGAGCCGAAGACGGTGGACGAGGGCGTCGACGGGCATCTGGGTATCGGTGCTACTGTATGCTTCCCTCTTCGAATTGCCTGGTCGAAGACTAATCAAGTGCAGAATGAATCTTTCATTATGGGCGCAGAAGACGGCACAGTTTGGCAATACGAGATTCAGTCAGGCAAGATGGTGAAGCTATTGGTACGATGCATGCTTCCAGTACGGGATATCGCAATCTCAAGAGATGGCGAGTGGGCCGCGGTAGCGAGCGAGTAAGTCAGATCTGTACTCCCTATATGCGTGGTATAGTGGGCTGGCTAACATTTTTGCCTCTTAGTGAGCTTACAGTGAAGATTGTCAATATTGAGGACATGACTAAAGTCAAGTATCTACGGGAACAGTCGAAAGGCGCCAAGCACGTCACTTTCGACCCGAGTGGCCGATACGTTACGGTCTCCTGTACGGATGGTATCCTTTACATCTACTCGACACTTTCGGACGAACCCGAATTGGTGCAGAAGCTGGACGGGGTGATTAGGCGACTTGAGCCGGAGGTTGAGGCCACATCCCGGATTGTCTGGCATCCTGACGGAACGGCGTTTGCATCCGCCGAAGCGACCCGGGATATTGCGATCTTTTCCACGGGCGAGTGGAAGAAGGAGAAGGTGTTTGCTGGCGGTCATAATGGACAGATTACGGCGCTCGCTTGGTCACCTAATGGAGCGCTTCTTGCGACTGCTGGCGCGGATGGTCAGATCCTGCTATGGGAGACAAGGACGCAGAAGGTATTACAACGCTACGATTTTGCGAACGTGATAAACCTTGCCTGGCATCCAACGAAAAACTCGGTCTCATTCACAACGTCTGACGGAGAATTGTTTATCTACGATGATTTCGTTTCCAAGGAGCATCAGCCACTGCTTGAGAAGCCACTACAGGCCGCACCTATCTTCTCTGGGGCCTTGACAGAAATCTCTGATAATGTAAGACGGCCATTGGCGAACCGCCCGAAGGAGACCATCGAACGGAGGCAAAGAGCCGGGAGCCTTGACTCTCTCGATGAGATCCTCAATGGCGATGTCGGCATGGATGATTTCGTCGAGGATGATGACGGGGCTGGCTACGCGGAGGACATCAATGGGTTCGGCAAGCGAGTTGGCTCACACACGGATGAGATCGATGGCCATACCGACAAGCGAGTTTTGACGGCCTTTGCCAAGCCGAAGATTCACCCTCCTCTCCAACCAGGAAGCACACCCTGGCGTGGCAATAGACGTTACCTCTGTATGTGCTTTGGATCTGATCATAGAATACCCCTTGTGATCGAACGCTAACTGTTGAAGGTTTGAACCTGACCGGTTGTGTCTGGACGGTCGACCAAGAAACCCATAACACTATCACAGTGGAATTTTACGACCGCGAGCTTCACCGTGATTTCCACTTCACGGATCCATACCTTTACGATCGGGCTTGTCTGAGTAGGTTGAGAGCAAACACACATGGGTCGAGCCCTGGACTAACAAGACCTAGATGACAATGGAACTTTGTTCTCCAATAACCCCACGGATGGCAGTCCAGCGACGATCTTCTATCGCCCTCACGAGACATGGACAACCCGTGCAGATTGGCGGACGCAGCTTCCAAAGGGCGAATTCATACGGGGTAAGGAACTCGAGAATCTGGTTTGCAGGCCTTGCTAACTCGCCTCGACAGCGCTGGCGCTCAGTGAATCCTACATTGTTGCTGTAACGACCAAAGACTACGTTCGTGTCTACACATTATTCGGCACCCCGTTCAAAGTTTACCGGCAGAAGAGCCCTGCCGTCACTTGTGCTGCATGGCGAGACTATATCATGACTGTGGGCAACGGTCCACTGAGCAGCGATGGCCGAACAGCAACACTACGATACTCGGTAGAGAACGTCAAGCGGGACGAGATTTGTCAAAATGAGGACGTTGTCGCCCTGCCTGAAGATACCGAGTTGCAAAGTGTCTTCTTTTCTGATAATGGGGTTGGTTGCTCCAGCCTGCCATGCCGGACTTACATACTGACTTGGAGCTACAGGACCCATGCATTTATGACTCCGAAGGCGTGTTGCTTGTCCTTCAGCATTGGCGCAACAATGGCCAGGCTCGGTGGGTACCGCTGCTAGACACGAAGCAGCTAGAGCGATTAGCCAGCGGACGGAAAGAGGAGACCTACTGGCCCGTTGCTGTGGCTCAGGACAAGTTCCACTGCATCATTCTCAAGGGAGGTGATAAGTATCCGTACTTCCCGCGGCCGCTGTTGAGCGAATTCGACTTCCGCATCCCGATTTCCGACACACCGGGCAAGGGAGCCGAAGACGACGAGGACAGTGGCTCGATTCGACATGATGGAGCTCGGTTTGAAGAAGCTTTTGTCCGAGGAAACATCTTGCTGTCACTCTTTGAAGACCTGGTGTCTACCACTAACGCCACGGCAAGTCAGCGCGCCGAGCTGGCTCGGAAGGAAGTTGAGGTGGATAAGATACTGCTGCAACTTCTAGCAGTGGAGTGCCGAGAGGGCGAGGAGCGAGGTATGAAGGCGTTGGAACTGGTACAGATGATGAGGGACCGCAACGGCAAGATGGTGGAGGCGGCCGTCAAGGTGGCTGAACGCTATGGCCGAGGCGTCCTGCAAGACAAGATCCGAGAATTGGCCGAAAGGCGATATCTTGGGGAGGATGACGAGAGAATGTAAAGGGAGACATGCCCTTTTTCAAGGGTATGACCGCACTATAATCATTATGATAGATACCACCAATGCATGCGCACATATTTTGGCCTTCATACCTTCCTGCCTTCCTGCCTTCCTCATGCCTTGTGGCCTCAGGCCACAATCCTGATCGATTGACGGGCCGACGTCATAGCCGAAGCACCAATCACAGCTATTTCCGGCCGAATCATCTCCATCTTCGACGGGACTCTTTCTTCACCTTTCCATGTTGCCAGCCAACTTAACCATCTTGATCATATCTATCTGACCCTCTATGACTTGACTTTGCTTGGAAATGCATGTGATGATCTTCCGACAAAGGCTTCCTGGATGAGAGTCCCGTCCACCTCTTCTAAGACTCCGTGATGCCGACGCTTACTGGCCGTGCGCTTCCTTGCGCGCGAAGCCGACGAGGAACACATCCCATCAATTGTTCGAGCTCCATTCTTAGTCCTCGTGTTTCTCCTCCACATCAGTTCTATCTTTCTTCGACTCCACGGCTCTCAGCTCAGCATGAGGTTCTTCGTGGACCCTCGTTGACGCCTGCGTCGCAACCCCAATTCTCGCAAACTGGATTCCAACCGTCCGCTTTCGACGGACTCGAGCGGCCGCGGGGGGATCATGAACAACCGGACGAGCGCATTCTCAAGCTCGGGAAAAGTAAGCTTCGTGCAGAGGTCTAGTACTGGAATACCAGAAAAGAAAAACGTGCTGACTCAAGGCCGTCCGGCCAGCGCTTCGAATCCTCTCACCTCTCCTCCCAAACATCCTCACCAATCCTCTGCCACCTAAGATACTCTCCCCGAGCATAACCTTGCACCTCTTTCCGTCGACGCACCCTCATCTCCCCACTGTTAAAGGGCGAACCCTCTACCGAGCCGCACTGTGGACTGTGCCCGTTGCCTGGAGCAGCCTGCCCCTCCTCGGCAACGTCAAACTCAAGATCATCAGCGAGCGCATCGTCCGCGCCGGCACGGTGCTGGACCCGGCCCGCTATGCCAGCGGGGAACAACCAGACGACAGCGACGAGCGCCTAGTCGTGCGGTGGCGGACCGAACCGCGCAGCGAAAATCATCATCACGGGCAGCAACAGCAACCCTCCTTCACCGCCAACCCGCGTCCCACCACCACCACCACCGCCTCCGCTTCCTCGTCGCCGGCCCCGGGGACCGGCCCTTCGCAAACCGGAACCAACAAGGGCCTCAGCGTGCTGCTGGGCGGGGATGCGCCGATCTTCAAACTCTCCAAGGAGGAACAGTTCACGGGGCTGTTCATCTTCTCATTCGACGAAGAGGGTCGCATTGCGTCGCATACGATCGAACACGCTGACGATGCATGTGGATGGGAACGGACCCCGAAGTTCGTCACGTTGGCCGACTGGTTGATTGGGAAGGCCAGGGAGTCGCTGGACCCCTCGCCGGCGGAGCCGGGCCTGGCCTTCCAGGGCTACCACTCGACTCCGAGGGACAGCTTCTTCACGCGCGCGAGGGGCTTCCATGGGCGTGAGAAGCGGTATCAGTTAGGCGGTCATGCCTGATTGTCTATTGAAGCTGATTGTAACGTTTGCTGCTGTTGTGGTTTGGCATCTGCTACGGCGCGTTTATTTCAGGAGGATTGACTCCCGTGACGTTCGCGGAAAAGGGAGTTAGCCGGGTGCGCTTCTTTCTATCTTCTTCGTAAAGAAGAAAGCCTCCCCCCACCGCGCGGGACCTGATGGATATTTGGACGGCTGTTGTCTGAGCTTATCCGGGTTCGATGTTTGACCTATCTCATCTCCCATTTTACTGTACAAGTCTTCGAACATGTAAATTATGCTACATAGGTAATGAATAATGACTCAAGTTTGGTGTATCAGCAAGCAACTCGGCGCTATCCAGCCGAGTGGGAAGCACTGGGCCAGCCAGTGATGATGCAATATGTCCATATAAATCTATCCAACCTCACATCAGACATGACGACAGCAGCTGTGCAGGAACCCACGAATAATGCATGGAGTGACGAATCGTCTCCGACCATAGAGCCTGACGCAGCGTCGCAGTTCAAAAGAAAACAGGTATGGGGTCTAATTCTTCTTCTTGGACTCCTTCTGTCCACCAACGACCGGCTCCCTCAGCAAAACAAACACCCCTCCACAGACCACCAACATGGCACATCCGCCAACCGTGTAGGCCACCTCCCGGCCCATCCACCAGAACAAGGAACAGAACAACAGCGGTCCGGCCGCGCGTCCAACCTGTCCCCAACTCCGCAACTTCCCTAACACGGCACCACGATTCTCCTCTTGGGCCTCGAAGCTCCCCAAGCTGTTTAGCCCGGTGACGACCGTCGCACTGGTAATAGCTAATAGCCCGCCCGCAGCGTAGAGGCCTCCCAGCGAGGAGACGTGCGCAAGCATAAAGAAAGAGATCGCGCATGCGATGACGCCGATGCGCACGGTTTTGAGCGGAGGCAGGCGGCGCACCACGGTGCCCTGGAGGAGGGAGGCAATCAGGCCCATCATGGAGAGCAGACGGCCGTTGAGGGCGGAGGGGCTGGATTTACTTCCCGCGTAGAAAGTGGCAGTCAGGAAGGGGAGGGAGAATTCGAGGCCCGAGAAAGGGAGGAGGAATAGCAAATGGATCAGATTGAGGAGCGCGGGGTTGTTTGTGTGTTCCTGAGGCTCCGCGGAATGGGCTGGCGTGGTGGATGGTTGGGCTTCGTTATTGTTGTTGTTGTTCTTGGTGTTGTTCGTGTTGAGGGCATGAACCAGCTTGGTGAAATGAGGATGGGTCTCCGGGAGACAGAAGTACAGATAGGCGGTTTCAACGACGATCAAGAGAAGCGAAACGCCCGCGGCCGTCGCAAAGGGATTGGCGGCAACGGTGGTGATGTTGGAGAGGGCTGCGCCGAGCGCGGGCCCGAAAGTAAAGGCGATACTGAAACAGACGCCAACAAGGGCCATGGTTGAGCCACGCTGGCTGGGGTCGCTGATATCAGTGGCAATAGCATTTGCGAGCTGCACGTTGCCCTCACTGAGGCCACCGACAATGCGACTAGCGAGGAAAGTTCGGAAGTCTGTCGCGGTAACCCAAAGAGCTACGCTAAGGGTGTTACCGACCATAGAGCAGAGGAGAGCGGTCTTGCGGCCGTGTTTATCTGACAGACGGCCAATGAATGGCGCTGCAAGTGCCTGCAAGAAAGAAAACAGCGAGCCAAGTGCGCCGCCCAGAAGAACTATGTCATAGCGTGAATCGATGGGTTTCGCAAATGAGTTCTTATAGGCGTTCAGATAGTGGAACAAGCGGTTGAGGAGCGAGTTGGGAGACGGATCTTGATTGCGGTAGAAGGTAAGTAGGGAAGGGAAGAGTGGTAGAATGAAAGTAAAGGATATCTAGTGTAGGAGTATCAGTGTTTGTCTTGCTTTAGCCGGCGAACTGGGGCGCATACCAAATCCAAGAGTAGCGAGGTCATCAAGACCTTGAGGATCTTCTTCCGCTGCTCTGCGGGTAACGCCATGACGGTCAATTGAGAAAGTTTTCGGGCAGGAAATACGAATAAGAGAATAAGAGAACAAGGAATTCGACTAGCAACACTAGAGGAAAAAGAACGGAAGAGAAAGAAAGAAAAGAGTGCAGGTGACTGGACAGTCGAAGGGTTGTCTGATGCAAAAGTAGATGGAAGGAGAGTCAAGATGGCCTCTCCCCCCGTTATGTCATAGCCCTATGCCCTACCCGCGGCATTACCTCTTTCAGACAGCTCCGTCGGAGCTCTTACACTTCTCCAGCTTATCATCTTGCTTTCTCTACACGTAAAATGAACCTAGAACTTCCGGAGAGGAAAACATCTGCTTTCATCATCTACCTGTCACATCGTTGAAAGCTTCTGATCATGCTCCGCCCTTGGCTGTCAACAGCCAAGATAATTCTCACCCCTCTCCACCGCAACCCGTCCAAACCTCCATCTCCATATGTCAACATGATGATCGGAAATAGAATACATGTGAAGTAGAATGCAGGGGCAGTGCAGAAAGCACCATCGCCACCTGCAGAAAGAAAAGGCCACATCGGAGCGGAATGCACAGCCGAGATAGAAGAAATATCAAAGGGGAGAAAATTGCAGAAATCAATATGCACGCTCAATAACTGCAAACATATACAACAGGAACTTTTGGGGACAAGATCCAAAAGAAAAGCAGAATGAAGAGAACGGCGGAGTAGTGACACCCTGCTATTATCTTCACTCTAAAGAAACCTTGTTGTAAATCATTTCAAGAGTCATTGCGTTCGTGAACCATGACACTCCCGTTACCCATTGAGTTTATTAGTATTTCAGAGAGATTAGAGAAAAGGACACCGGGCTGAGGCAAGAGAAGACTTGAGAAAGCGAGGTCAGAGAGGCTCGATGAAGGGCCAGGCAGATTGATGCTGGCGTCGGAGTCAAATCGACTGAAAGCAAATGCCTCTCGCGGAGACGCACGTTGCTTTAATCAGACAGCAGCTTATCAACTCCCTATAAGCGGCTTCTACTGGCTGGGAGCAGGGGCCGCGGAGGAGCCATTGGCACCACCGCGTCCGCGACCTCCACGACCGCCACGACCGCCACGGCCCCGGAAACCACGGCCCCGGCCACCCCGGCCTCTACCACGGCTAGGCTGGCGCTGATGGTGCGAGACGGCTTCGAAGCCGTCCTGGGGCTTAGGAACAGTAACATCCTCGGTGCTGGGCGCAGTAGTCTCAGTCACAGCTGTGTCGGCTTTCACCTCGGCCTCAGCAGCGGCAGGAGTAGCTTCAAGTCCAGTCTCGGTTTCAGCAGGGTCCCGTGGCACCTCGACCCATTCTTCAGCGGTAGGCGAAGTTTCCACAGCTTCAGTCGCATTGGCATCCCAGCTAGCCTCAGCCACTTGATTGGCGCCGTCGGTAGTCAGAGTCTGAGCAGGAGGGGCAACCTGTTCGGTTTGCTCTTCCGCGGCAGGCTCAGTCGCAGCGGCAGCACTGGAGTCGTAGGATGAGTCTTGCAACTCAGTGTAGCCTGCATTGGCCACAGTAGGGTCCGACTCAGGAGCTGCCTCGGTAGTTGCAGGTTCGGAAGCAGGAGCAAGCTCAGTAGCGATCTGCTTCACCTTACCATCTTATGACCCGAGGCAATTAGCAGCGACTACTTGAGACACAAAAGCATCAGTACTCACAGGTGATCTCCAGCGCGGTGCCGTCAACACCGACGACCTTGTCATCCGCGCCCTCGATGATCTTGAGCATCGAAGACACAGCATCCTGAGTTCCTCCGTAAATCTGGTATAGAACACCTTCGAATGCACGGCTCTCGTTCGAAGATTCGTCTCCGGAACGTCTCATAGTGGCCGCGGCGCAGAGGAACTTGCTGAGGTTTAATAGCTGTTGGCTGAAATCCTTCTTGCTGGCTTCAGCGGCATCCGCATCAGCCTGCTCCCGCAGAGCTGCGAGCTGCTCCTCGTGAGCTTGCTCTAGCTCCGCCTTCTGGGTAGCCAAGCGTTCCTCGTAATAGGCAGCGAATTCCTTGAGGTGGGAAATCTGCTCCTCAATCTGGGCAACGGTGGCTTGTAGAGAGGGCTTCTTCAGAGCCTGTGCCTTCTGGTCGGCATTGATCTTCTTCTCAACAACAAGCTCATCCAAGGATTTGCCGGGGTTCTCTGCAATGATGGTGTCGACTTTGGCGGTCGCATTCTGTAGGACGAGGCCAGTGTAAGCGGTGAGTGGGGGTGAAAGCTCTACGCAAGGGCACTAACCAGCTTCTTGACAGCATTGCGCAAGCTTCTGTTGCAGCGAATCTAGTAAGTGATTTGACTCCAGAGCTCCATGATACGGCATTGCGAATGCGCGGAGTGCTTGTCGCTGAAGACGCACCTCTGCAATTCCTTGAAGTGTTGGTTGTCTAGATTGTCCAAGCCGTTCGTGTCAGGCTTCGAGACAATAGAAGGGCTAGAAGCATGATTCGACTTTGCTTTCTTGGAAGAAGTTTCGGAGTGTTGAGCAGGGCTGGAGTTGACAGAAGCGGCAGCCATGTTGCTGGTTTGGTGCGGTGATGACTCGGAGGAAGTGGTCTAGCGCCTAAGCAGACGATGTAGAATAAAAGCTATGCGAAGAGTAGTAAAAACAGTGTGAAAGTCTTGTACAGTAGCGCAAAGATATATGCGCACAATTGGGGACAGGAGGAGGGATTTGTTGAGGTGGAAGTGAGAAGAAGGCGGAAACAGTTGAAGCAGAAAGGGAAGACTGAGATGATGGGGATGGGGATTGAATTGGGAAAAGCAGCTGGCAGATGCGGGTGGAACTCTTCCGAACCGCCCTCGTCGCGTGCTGCTGCAGCTCCAGTCACTGGTTCAGCCCCAACACGTCTTGCGACCCAAACAACCATTGCAACAGCTGGCACACTACGCTGCATATGCGAAGAATCTTACACGATGGAGGCGCGTACTCTACCTATGAGAAATTATTTCAGATCTATTGCAGTTTCGTCTTATACAGAGGTCTTCCTGATGTAGAACAATCCATGCATTGGGTATCAACCGAGTGACTCCTGAATAACGCCTATATAAACCCGAATCGCCTGGACTTTGTGAGCCCATTCCTCTCTCCATAACAATAAAATTCACTAGAGGCATGGACGAGCAGTCACGGTCCCAAGAGAGTGGATCGTGAATCTAGGCCAAGCTCAACAACCACCCATGTAGCACAACCCCCACAGAGCTGATCAGAGATATGCTCCGGTCGCGCGCTGGCAATGGTGCGATTTTGTATTCAAGGCAGCTTTGCTCTGCCATCAATCTAGCCCTTGAACTTCCGTAGCGTTTTCTGTAGGTTTAACAGACAAGATGTCAGCCTCGACGGGAATAATGCATACTTGCATCGCTGCACCAGGCAAACATACCTCGGTCACTTTGCGCACTGAATTCGGCGATATGTTCTTCTCTCCCACCTTCCGCGACTGAATCGATGATTCCCGCATCAATCTGCATAGACATCCAGGTTTCAGCTGTGAGCCATGCCTTGATTCCCCCTCAACATGCGCCATGTTTTGAGAATCATGTGGTGGAGATAATTAGATCATAGTCGACTCGACTTACTCTTGCATGAACAACATATAATCCAGGAAGATCTGAAACGTGGAAAAAGCCGTTAGACTCTGTGCGAAGTCGCAATAAGGGGGGCGGAATTAGGAGACCAACCAAGATATCAGCGTTCTTGCTCACGTTACGATTCGAATGCGCTTTAACGACACGCTTCACCGTGGCGCGAGGATAAAGCTTCTGCGTTGCTGCCATTTGGGGCGAATGAGCCAGGGCAATAGGTTCGGGGAGGGGAGTGGTTAGAAGCTGGAAGGAAGATCAGAAGCAATGACGCGAGTGGATCAGTGCCGATAAAGAATCAACAGCCGCTTGAGTGACACCGGCGAGCTTCCGGGACGATAAGCATGACAAGCTAACGCGGACGAGAATAATTGTTTACCGCTACGAGAAAACTAAGGTGCTCGAACCGGGGCAGTCTCCGTGTGACTTACAGTACGTCTGTTCATACATAACAATACAGTTCCGTCTTACTAGATCATGTAATCGAGAGCGACTACTCCGTACCGTCCAGAAACAGCAACTGCTAGTGTGACTCTTTGCTGCTGCTTCCCCCTTGCTTCTGGAGGAATGCGGATGAGGTTTGCTGTAGAAAGTCATTTATACTACTGTATGTTCAACTCAGAATCGATAGATATACAGTCCACAGAATAATGGCAGGGTCATCATCATCATCGTCGCCATCGCCATCATCGGCGGGCCTGACGAAGAAATTTCCATGCATAGAAGGCCGCCGTGGAGCCCAGGGCTATCCTCCATGCTACGAAAATGTAAAGGGCTAGTCGGAGCCGATCATAATAGCCTCGAAGCATTATTTCCAGCGCATATGTGCTCCCGTTCAGACCCCTGTCGGAAGGCCCGTAGTATTGACCCACACCAAGTCCTTCAATCCCAATATTGTTTTGACTGCTACTGCCATTGCAATCGATCTCTTTTACTGGCACGGCCGCTGTTTGAGCATCCACCGCAGTATTATTCGGTTCAGCTCCGCTCTCAACCAAGCGCCTATTGCGTTTTCGCAGACGATATGTGAGCAGGTTGATAAGCAGTCGTAAGTCGGGGGCTGTGAAGTTGGGGTAGTGCCAAAGCTTGACAGCTGTGTGTGGAGGAAGCAGATCCAAGAAGTCCGCCATAATTCCCAACGTCAATCCCCAGAGGAGCAAGGGGCGACTTATTCCGATATCTTGGTCAGCAGAACTACTTCTACCCCATGAAGTCAACCGCCGGAACAGCGACTGTCTTTGCTCATCTTTGGGGGTGAGCCCGGGGGTTGTGTTGCTTTGAAGGCTCTCAGTTGGGGCCAGTCGGATTGCGGGAAACTGCATGTAGCCCATCAAGGAACGAGACGCAACCCGGGCCATGATGCCTCCCATGTTTGCGAGGCGTTGAGTCATGTCCACGTGCTCTACAGTGCGTAAAGAAGACGACAAAAGCGCTTTTAGCGGCACCCAATGGGTTGAGGCCACTTCGGTGGGTTGTAGCTTCAATGTCGGTGAGTCACTGCATGTTAACAAGAAGACGTAGGGGCATAGGACCATCAGCCTGCAATTGACATGATCAGTATCAGGCACACTCGAGGTACGATATCGGACGAAGTACATACGGTATTGTGCCCAGGCTCGTCGTTACAACTCTTTCGGGCAGGTTGCCGATATACACACAATCCTCCGTGGTTAGATCCAGTCCAATCTCCTCTGAGGCTTCCCGAACCGCCGCTGCTTTATCATCTGGATCTTCAGGGTCTCGCTTGCCTCCCGGGAGAGCAACATGACCGGTCCATCTGTCTCCCACGCGCGAGGCTCGCTTGATAAATAGCGCCTCTGGTTGACCATAGCGAACCCACGATTGGGAGAAGAATGTGCCTAGTCGTTGCTGGACAGACGCTGAATTGTCCGTCTCCCCGGAAGAGGTAGAGGTAGACTCTGGCCAGTGTTTATATGTAGGTCGGACTCGCAGGATAAGGGCAACCGAGGCACGTTTCTTGCAATTCGGAGGGTTGGGGACATGAGGGTACGGGCGTTGATGGAGGCCGGACAACACGTCATGAAGCGATTGCGTCAAGGGTACGGAGTCCTGTGACGATGGGGAACTGGCTGACTCCATTGGAATAGGAGATGGTCGGTCTAGAAGGAAATAGAAGCGATGCAAAGTTACAGCATAGTCTAGTATAAGTATATACACACGACAAAAAAAAAGATGCTGGCTGGAAGATATTCAGAAAAAGAAAGAGAAAGAAAGAGTTTCTTATCGGTCGGAACACATCGTGGAAATGATCTTGGTGTTAGTGGCAGATGATACATTACGAAACCGAAAGGAACTACAGTATACATGTAAAGATACAGTACTGTATTCCAGTGACGGACGGATACTGACTCCAGTGATACCTAGCACCTCCTAGGTAAGTTAGTATCTACGCCCGCGGCGTAGCTCCAAACCCACTTGACCAATGGTCAGCTGAATCACTACAGCGGGGCACGGGCTAGACCCTTCCGGGGAGGCAGAGAGGCAGCACGTGCATCAACATGGCGATGGGATGCAACGAGAGACCAAACGAGACTATATTAGAACCCTCTCTATTTTCCGCCTCGACTCGATGGCGATTTCTTAGCGGCTTCCCTTCTTTCCTTACGTCTGTCCCGTCTTAAGTCTGAAAATAAAATTTCCCTTCTCCATTGTCATGAGCTGATTCTCATTGACGGTCTCTTCTTCTCGACCCGCATTTGCCCTCCTCCCTTATAAGACGTGCCTCTCCCCTTCCCGAGAGTCCCTGTGCAACCCTCTCTCTCGGCTTCTCCTCTTGCTTTTCCTCCGTTACACAGTCCTCGTTCCCAACCACTGCCAAGCTTCGCCGCATTCTGCTCGACCATGCGCTTTGGCAAGACCCTTCGGAAGTCGATCTATCCTCCATGGAGTGGAAAATATATTGATTATCACAAGCTCAAGGTCCTTCTGAGGGAGCATGATGTCATCGGAAACGATAGCGATTCCGATAATGCCCCATGGACCGAACAAGATGAGGAAGCATTTGTCCAGGAGCTCCTGAACGTCCAACTGGACAAAGTCAATGCCTTTCAAGTCGAAACCTTGAAGCAGCTGCGGGAACGAACTGCTGATTGCGAATCCAAGCTGCGAGAATTGACTGATGCAGCCCAGGATGAGGCTGCCACAGAAATGGACGACGCGGAAAAGAAGCGCATTGCGTCAGGCGTTCTACAGGAGCTAGACAGCATCACTCGAGAGGTCAGCGAGCTGGAGAAATACAGTCGAATTAACTTCACCGGCTTCCTTAAGGCGGCTAAGAAGCATGACCGCAAGCGTGGAGCACGGTATCGTGTGAAGCCCTTGTTGCAAGTGCGTTTGTCGCAACTCCCATTCAACACCGAGGACTACTCTCCTCTAGTTCGCAGACTGTCTGTTATGTACTCCTTTGCCCGTGAAATTCTGAGCAAGGGCTTGGTTGAAGCCAAAGATCCAGCTGAACCTCGCTTTGGTCAAGACATGTATTCCTCCTTCAAGTTCTGGATTCATCCCAACAACGTCCTCGAGGCCAAGACCTACATTCTACGGCAGCTTCCCGTTCTTATCTATAACCCTGGAACCTCCAAGGACCTCGATATCCTCCCTGACGACCCTACAATCACCTCTCTATACTTTGACAACCGACAGTTCGACCTTTACAACCAAAAGGTCGCTCGCGCCGCCGAAGCCGGGTCTTTACGACTGCGATGGACTGGAAATCTGCAGGACAAGCCAGCCATATTTTTGGAGAAAAAGATAGTGTCGGACGACAATCGCAGCCGAGAAGTAAAGATTCAGCTCAAACAAAAACACGTGAAGGAATTCTTGGACGGAGAGTACCACTTTGACAAAAAGCTTCAGCGGATGGAGACCATGGGCAATGGTGAATCGGAACAAGCAGAGTCCTTCAAGCAGGATATCGAGGAACTGCAGTCATTCATCAAGGAATACAACCTGCAGCCGATGCTTCGGGCTAATTATACCCGTACGGCGTTTCAAATCCCCGGAGATGATCGGATCCGAATCTCGCTCGATACCAATCTGGCTCTAATCAGGGAGGACTCTCTGGATGAAGGTCGTCCCTGCCGTGAGCCCGATCAATGGCATCGCACAGACATTGATGATGCGGGAATGGAGTACCCGTTCAGCAGCATCCGGACCGGCGAAATCGTTCGCTTCCCTTACGCACTCCTGGAAATCAAACTCAAGGGCACTGCAGCGCACAGTGCCGAATGGATCAAGGATCTCATGGTCTCCCACCTTGTAAAGGAGGCGCCACGGTTCTCGAAGTTTGTCCATGGTGTGGCGCAGCTCTTCGAGGACTACGTCAACAGCTTTCCGTTCTGGCTCGGTGAGATGGAGAATGACATTCGAAAAGACCCAGAAACCGCTTTCCACGAAGAACAGGAGCGGCGGGCGCAGCGAGCAGAAGACGATATTGCAGTCGGAAGTTTCCTCGGCAACAAAGGTTCATTGACAGTGAGGCCTTTGGTGGGATCACCCGTACAGATGTTCACCGACATATCCTCTTCCCCTCGCCGTCGACAGTCGTCGCAGATGCTACCGCCCTCACAGCGGCCTTCTGCTCCAGAAATAGCCCGCGTACCTGAGCACCCGGAGCCGCAAAACCAACAAGTCCAGCGCGAGGACCAACAGCCGGAACATCCCATGAATCTGAAACGCCTGGCCTCTCTCTTCCCGACCTTCTCTGCCCCGCGGAACAACCGTGGTCCCCGGAACTCAGTCGTGCTGCCTCCTGGCGTTCGGGAACCAGGCACGTGGATCAAGGACTCTGGACCTGTCCGTGTCGAGACCAAGGTCTGGCTCGCCAACCAACGTACCTTCATCAAGTGGCTCCACATCAGCATTCTTCTGTCATCGCTGTCGCTGGGCCTGTACAACGCAGCTGGGAAACACAATGATATCGCCCGTGCGTTATCAATTGTCTACACGGCCTTTGCGATTTTTGCCGCCGTCTGGGGGTGGTACATGCACGAGAAGCGGGCCAAGCTCATCCGACAACGGAGTGGACGGGATTTGGATAACACATTTGGACCGATTGTTGTTTGTATTGGATTGGCGGTTGCTCTGGTGTTGAACTTCGCCTTCAAGGTAGGCGGCAGGTCGCTTGGAGTGGACAAGGGGTTCATCCGCTAACCTATCATATAGTACAACTCCACCCTCGAGAAGATCCGTGACCGCCAACCTCCAGCCGGTCTTCCCCCTTCTGCCAACCTTACCGGGTTCATCAACAAGCCGAGCGTGTGGCAGCTGGTCAATCAAGGTGGTCAAGCCTTGTAACGAGGCTCTCCACTCTCGACTGCTTGTATATGGTCGCGTTTGCAGGGATCCCAAACTCCTGTTTGAAGTAGAGGCAAACGAGTGTCTGGATGTCAGCCTTTGATGTATTCGTAGAATGTCTTTGGAAATGTGAAAATAGCGTTTCTTTGGGAGTCATCCAGGAATTGGAACATGGGAAAAGAGGTCCTATTAAAATGAATGATGTTTTCGCCTGAGGACACACGTATCTGAACTCCAACGTCGTCTTAGAAAAGGGAAACTAATGAAATCGAACTCTATCGCTAAGCTGCAACTCATCAATCATAATTTAACGGGCAATCACATATATCGGCTCGTGGTAGACCCCCGCGACAGTAACGGGGCCTGCTCGGCATCCGAGTCATTGGGTGCGCGGCGATCCCCCGGCGGCGTGGAGGGCGAGGCAGGGAGCCGTCGACCCTTCGAGGCCGCCGCATACAGCACACTCGGGACCAAGCCCTCGAAGCTCTCTCTGTTTTGCAACAAATCATCGTGTTAGCCTTCTGTCATGGAATCCATTGTCTAATCTGAAGGAGGAGGGGGAACGCACCGATCAAAGAACCCCACAAACAGCCACAAATACACCGTGCCCAGGAACGCAATCACCCACTCCAGGATCCCGGCGGCCCGGTAATCGCTTACATTCTCGGGGACGGTGAGTGAGATAAAAGCGATGCCGAGGAAGAGCTCCACCAGATTCAACGCGGTGGAGAGGGAGGCACTGCAATGCAAGAACGTCTGGGTTTAGCCATTATGCGCCTCTGCTGGCTGTCAAGCGAGGCCCAGAAGACGCCATCCATCATGTCACCCTTTCCACCATTTAGAGCAGACATGGGTGCAGGAAGGAGGAGAGAAAGGGAAGGAAGGAAGGAAGAGCAGGAGAAAAACTTACAAGACGCGTACCCTGACCTTGCGCCTCTCTCCCCATCTGGGCTGCCACACGCCGCCATGCGTCAAGAACGCCACAAACCCCAGCACCTCGTTCGAGTACACGATCGCCGTGCCGAAGGACTGCAGGGCCAGGCCCCCGAAGCAGACGCGGAGGGAGACCGCGTGCGCGAAGTGGTACCGGAAGGTATCCATGACGGCCAGGAAGATGAGGGCGGTGCTGGCCATGCCGGCGGAAAAGATGGCGAGGAGGGAGATGAGTTTGAGGGTGGCGGTGGTTGCGGGTGACTCGTTGTCTTTGACATCGTCGTCGTCAGTCTCATCTGGATTATCATTGTTGTTGTTGTTGTCATGAATAGGGCCGTTGTACGGAGTCACTGAGGCTGGTAGTCGGTCTCCATCTGGAGATGGCGCGTGCTGCGGACTACCTCTAGAGGAGAAGTGGTCCGGGCAGCGGATCAATGCGAAGCCAGGCTCGTAGCGCATGACATGGACAGCAGCTACGGTGAACCAGAACCCGACGGCGGTCATGGAAGCCCCGATCAGGAAAAGGGGCTTGAGTTCGAAGGAGGCGATGTCGGAAATGAAGCTGTTGGTTTCGCTTGATTAGTCTTGTGACGTTTTCTTCCGATGTACGAAGTAGAGGCAGCACGCACGCGACGTGTGGATTGCTTTGGCCTGGGTACTGGGGCATGCCTCGAGCCAGCCATGTTAGCAGTAGGCTGGCAAGGGTCAGGAACCAGACTGAGCCTGCTAAGGAGGGGAAGATGGGCAGGCGAGAGGGTGGGATGTTGAGGATGGTGACATGCAGAAAGGACCAGATGGTGTCGTGACAGCGGAGAAGGAAAGACGTGATCATGAAGACTGAATGCGGAGGGAAAAGTTCCAATTCTAAGAGACTGTATTCCTAAGAGAGTATTCTATGGCGAAAGGAGAGAGGGGAGGGGAGGGGAGAAGAAACCCGGAAATCTGATGGAAACAGGGCGATGTATGAGATGGCGGTCAGCTGATGAGTAGTTACTACGGAGTACTTAACCATCGCATCGAAGGCTGCGAACAGGCTATTCCTGTCATGTTCCAAATAGGGTATCCATGGTGAAAAGCAAAAGCATTGAAAAGCAAGGACATTGTTAAAAAAGAATACTAGGTAACATAGAATAAACAAACGCTCCAGATTTTGATCTGTCAGTTGACGTCACTGGCGGGGGAGATTTCTCCCGATTGTTGATTGTTAGTACGAGTACACATGTCAATTGACGAAGTAGTGTAGTCACAGTACTGTACACTACTGGGATGACACTCACGACTATATGTCTGTATTTAACTCCTCCCTCCCAGACGCAGGCAGCATCGGGCATTTATAAGCCCAACTCCCCGAGCAGACAATCATGAGCATCTGCTGACAAATCGGTTCCAGCGAACGGAACGAAATGAACTACCAGCAACAAATAAGAACAATCAATGCATGTCAAATGCCCGAGAAAAAGGCCCGAGAGAACGAGAGCGAGAGAGTCAGGACGGAGTCATCCACAGTTGCCAATTGGCCAGGTTGACCATTGTTACCGTTAGCGTGGTATAGATCTGCTGGTTGATACTGGAGTTGTGTATCGGACTCAATCCATCTGGAGACTTTTTTTCTAACTCATACTCATCCTCACCACGACGGAGGGACATCCAGCCACAAACTCCCCGAATTGTCACTCCTATATAGTAGCTTGCACTTTTCGATCCATCGCAGAGGTGCTCTCAGCAGTCCACTTGAATACACCAAAAGAAAACATAATAAATCATGACCAACTTCAACATCCAGATCATCTCCGATACGGTGTGTCCGGTAAGTCAGTCGACGGCCCTGTCGTTATATACCTCCAAAACATCCCCCAATCACCAAACAAACCCAGCTACTAAAATAAAGAATTACAGTGGTGCTACGTTGGCTACCGACGCCTCAGCCGGGCCATTGCCCAGCACAAAACCTCCCACCCAAGCGACACCTTCACCCTCAGCTGGCACGCTTTCTACCTGCACCCGGAGGGGCCGGGCTACCCGGGCCTCGACAAGCGGGAGTCCTTCCGCAAGAAGTTCGGCCAGCAGCGGGCCAGTGCCATCATCGAGCGGCTGACCGCGGTCGGCAAGACCGAGGACATCGACTTCAGTTTCGGCGGCCGCACCGGCAACACCCGCGACTCGCACCGCCTGCTGTGGTGGGCCGGCCAGAAGGAGAAGGCCGAAGCCAGCAGCAGCACCGCCACGGACAAGGGCTTGGTCGGCGGATTGCAGACCCGCGTCGTCGAAAAGCTGTTCCGCGCCTATTTTGAGGATGAGAAGAACATCACCGATCCCGCCGTATTGACCGAGGCCGCGGTCGGGGCGGGCTTGGACAAGACCGCCGTCGAGAAGTTCCTCGCCTCCGAGGACGGCGGCAAGGAGGTCGACGTCGAGGCCTATGTTGCCCAGCGCCAGTTGGTCACCGGGGTCCCCTACTTCATGATCAATGGCGAGTATGCGGTGCCCGGGGCGGACGAGCCCGAGACTTTCCTGGAGGTCTTCGACAAGGTGAAGAGTGCTTGAGTTATGGAGACTAGAGATGGCTGTATGCTGGAGTTATGTTTATTGGTATGGGTAATATTAGATAGATTCTTCATTTGAGCAAGTCTGGAGTAATGCTGGAGATAGCCGAGGCTATCTCATTTATGAGTCAGAAATGAAGCAAAGTAGTCTCACAATTAGCTGTCCTGTAGCGATGCCATCCTCCAAGGCACCGCCTGTGGCGACTAATCGTAGAAACAGATAGAGGCCCGCTCAAACGCCACAGTCATGCAAGCAAAGAACTACTACAGGAAAAAGAGAAGAAGTCGAAAATAATCCACCCCAGAGCAGAGCGATAGCAAAGAAGCCACCCCCACCCCCGGCAAACGAATTGGAGCATGATACATGGTTGGAGAAGTGGGGAGTAAGATGCGTCAGCCTAGGGACTGTGATAAGATGGACACCGCAACACCAGGGCACAGAAGAAGAGACAGGAATCGAGCCCAGGAGATATTATCATGACAGTCGTTCAAGCCGGTCGAAGGTGTGGCCGGCGTTGGTGGGTCATGGCGGGCATCCGGGATCTGACGAACAGAGGGGAGAATTTGGAAAGAAAGAGGGCATATGGAAATGCATGTCACATCTAGTAGACGCTAGACTGCTGCAGTTTGAAGTCGGGGATGTAATCGAACCAGTCTGTGGTCGCGTTGTAACGGTAAGCCTTGAACTCCACCCCATAGGGCTTGGGTTCCAACATGTAAAGCATGCCAAGGGGTACATCCAGGGAGGCGACTTCATCACGTTTCAAGCCACGGAAGTAGGCCAAAAGAACGCGCGCCACGGATCGGTGGGTGACAAGCAAAATATGATCCGTCGTCCGCTCCATCTCGATGATCACAGCGCGAAGACGGTTGATCACGTCCAGATAACCTTCACCGCCAGGCCCGGGGTAGCGGTAGAAGAGTTTGTTCTTGCGACGAGCTTGGTATTCCTCAGGGAACTTCTCACGAATCTCATCGTAGGTCATACCCTCCATCTCGCCAGCGTAAAGCTCATCAAGCATTTTCATCTGCTTCACGTCATAATCATCTTCATTAAAATAATCGACTGTTTGAATCGAGCGCTGCATCATTGAGGACCAGACGCAATAGTTACGGGCGCGGTCACAGGGGATGTAGGAGGGATTGGGAGGAGTGCTGTCGCCAGCGCGGGGTGGTAGGTGTCGTAGCATCTCCTTCTGTCTCTGAATAAGCTCCCATTGACGCCGCTGGTGGTCGATGAATCGAGTCAACGCCTTGGCATATCGATGGCCGTTCTCGCTAAGCTCCGAGTCACCGCCAATGCGACCCAGCTGGTTATCCTTACTCTCACCGTGTCTCGTGATCCAGATCTGGCGAGGTGAAAGGTTGAAGTTGAGCAGATAGTACACAACCTGCGAGGAAAGGAAGCCATGCGTCTGATGAGCCACAATTTTGCGTCCGACGTCAATCATCTGAATGAAGGCCATATTGTTCTTCTCTTCGTACTCGCCCAGAGGAACATATGACTTCTCATACAGAGCCACGCGCTGCTTGAAATCGGCCAGCGCCTTGACAGGATCTTGGTCCTTGTAATCCGGACCGGAAAGTTTCAGGCGCATGTTGGCTTCGAGGAGCTCTTGATCCACACAACTGCTTTCGAGGAATAGGATATTCAATTCCGTGCCGGCACGCTTGCGAATATGATCAACGATTGTCTTCCGACGCTCCATGGTGCTGTTCGTGGCATCGAGAATGCCCACACTACCTCCCTGTTCAAGAATGTACTCCAGCAGCTCGTCCAGGGTGTCCAAAGCCACCTGTTCTCTCAGTTTCACGGCGAGTTGGTTCTGAGGGTCAAAGAAGTTGGCGGACTGATCGATGGGCTCAGGGGATGCTTCGCGTATGGCATCCTGGTCCTCAAGACCTGCATTGAACGGGGGTACAATCGTGCTTTGTGAAGGGTCCTCCTCCTTGCCGTTGACCAGGATTTTGGTGGGACACGCAGGAGGTGGAAGCTGGTTCTCAAGTTCCGGGGGCGAAGACACTACTTCGTTCGAAAGGCCCGAAGCACCTTCGGGGCGCCGAATGTCCTTGTGCGATGGTTGGTTGGAGGTACCGACGCTGACGCTCAGGCGTCGGACCGAATCCACAAGCTCGCTGTGAATGACGCTGGCTCGGTGGCTAGGACGGCGTCCCGCGACAGAGGGGGACTTGCCAGCGGCCACACGACGACGATTGCCGACGTTGAAAATCTCAGTATCATGCTGAAGCCAATTCAGGTACCGCGCGAGTTTCTTGGTAACGTAACTCTTTCCCCGGGCGGGGAGGCCAACCATGACAATGACGAGCTTGGATCCGACATCTCGCTGGGCGATTCGTCCGTCGGGGGAGACCTTCGACTTGGTGAGACCGGGGATGTCGAGTGTGGTTGCACGCACGCGACCAGGGAGATTAGGGGTTGATGAGTTGGCAGGACTAATGGCAGACGGTTAGTTTAAAGAGATGTCCTCAGCTTCAGCTACATCACATCGCGCATTGCGACCGGAGGTCATCAATACAGAATCGAAGAGCGTATCAAGTCAAAACCCTCGTTGAAAGACTTGACCGACAATTGCTGCAGGTTGGGGAAGGAGGGGGAGGGGGAGGGGAAGGGGGTAATCTGAGGAAAGGTGACCCCCCCTCTAAGTGCCGGTACGAAATAACCCGACTCCAGAGCAAACTGCCGATCACTCCCCAGGCTGCGGCAAAAATCTAGAATGCTCTTCCGGCCAGAGTCGACTCAATCGAGACCTCTAGGGGACATGTGCAGGAAGGCTAACCAACGAGCAGACGAAAAGAAAGGAAATACATACAATTGTGGAGACGAGGGTGCGGTAGAAACCGGAGTGTCTGTTAGGGCGAACCCGACACCATCCTTGGAGGCTTGGGATCCCTTGTGGGCATCGGAGGAATGCAGTTCGTTTCCTAGCGCTCGTCCGACCAGCGATTTCGCCGGAGGCATAAGATTCGCCTCTTTCCCGGCTCCCGACTGTGACGGAGTTCCAGAATGTTTTTTCCCGTCGCGTTGGTGATCCGGAACTGAGGCGCAGGTCATGATGGCCGAACGCGCAATATCTGTGTGTTGAGACATCCCCGCAGGTGGCGCAGGGACGCAGCCTGAATTAAGAGAGAGAGAACGATGAAAGTAAGGTGTCAAAGTAGGGGGGGGAGGGGGTTTCGCGTGAAGGCAAGGGAAACTGCGCAACTCTCTGATAAGGGAATCAAGAGAAAGAGAGGGAGCAGTGAGGGAAGAACGATACAGTGCAGTCAGTCGTAGCCAAGAGTGGAGGGGAAAAAAGAGTGGGAAGTCGCGCTGCGGTGCAGTGGTGGTGGGCGGATGAGTCAAGTCCACACAACGTCACTCTTCGCAAAGCTCTGTCGTCGTGGTCTCAAACAACAACAACAACAATAGCAATAGCAACACAACCCAGCGCAATCATCAGACTTCCGAGTCTTATACAGCCAGAGAGTCAATTGCGCGATGTCGAAATCTCCCAGATAAAATGGGGCGAAGAGATAGCCAGGCAACATGCAATCAAGGAATTGGACAGCCAATTGGGGGGCTGAGATGCAAAGCAAGGCTTCTTCTGATCCGAATGTTCCGAGCCACCAGAAATATAAGATTGATAGTGTATACTCAGTAGGAGTAAGGTAGGTAGGTGAGAGACCAAAGTGGTTCCAAGCAATGGCAGGTGAAGGTTAACGCACGAGTTTAATTGATTTGATACAAGGATGAGGACCACCAGGTTGGAAGTTGGAACAGCAATACATATAAGCTTGGGGGGGCTTATAGGCTATAGCTTACTGATGAAGTCACTTGGAGTCGCTTAGTTTCCTAAGGGTGTGTGGATCGGCCGAGGGATCTGCTGCACTGCTGGAACTGCTCCAGGCTAACTATGAGTAACTACTCCCCAATGATCATAGATGATGTCAATTCTCTATCTCCAGTCTCTCCGTACCCTCTCAGACAAAAGCCCGCGACATCCCGACAGCCATATAAATACTCTGGCCCACCCCACCGGATGCATATTTCCGATCCAGGGCAATCTCACTCTGACTGCCCAGGAGAACTAGAATGCTTGGCCCAGCAAGGGTGGACGAAAGGACTCGTCATCATCACAGGTCATGACAATCCTCAACACCCGAGCACGAGCCCTGTTGTTGAGACGCCCAGCATTAGCCAAGATGCTCACCACACTTGCCTTGTAGCAAATCTGCGTTAGATCTAGCCACTTGATGGCCCCTACATAGACTCCGGTCAGCCTGCAGCGGCATGAAGGCGGCAAACCTAGGCAGAACCCATTCAGCTCATGGCCAACAGTCAGAACTCAGCAGCTTAAATGCATTGGGATCTGACTGTGTCTTCGTGTTGCATGCTATGTTGAACTACTATTAAATAATAAGGTCGCTTACAACCTGCGTCGGTGGAATTCAGGCTCAATACTCGACCTAGGTCATACAAGGCTTGGACGGTCGCACCATCACGCTGTTTGCCAAATATACTAGCTGCAGTTCCCCGAAAGTAGACCACGATCCTAACCCAGCTAGGATGACATCGGAGAATGTGGATGGCTTCTTTTGACGGCGTCAATCAAAAGCCAGCAGTAAGAGGGGTGGACGTGGACCAATGATATCCTGTCCCCTGCAGGGTATTGGGGTGATACAACCGATGCTCAGGACATTTGGATAGTGGTACCAACTGAACGGTAGAGAGCTCTAGACCATGTCTTATCTACAAGTCCTTGAATAGATGCTTCCATACCCCACTGAACCACTCCCGGTCCTTTTCCCATGCCTTCACAATCAGATCTTTGCCCAAATGAACGAGCTCCGCAACCTGTTCCGGAGCCCCCCAGCCCTGAATCATAGAACCGAATGCGATAAAATGAACACCGACGTGAATCAGGACCCAGAAGGCGAATGCCTCATCTGGCACTTGGTATCCCTCGAGAAAGCCTTCAATCATCCACGGCCCAGCATCGATGCCTCTGTAATGCTTCAACATATACAATTCGGCGAGCATCTGGCCCAGATCCCACGCCCGAGGGCCGAGATGACAGAGCTCCCAGTCCACAATGAAGAGCGAGGTCTGAGGGCTCATGTCTAGTGCCGATTTGGGAACCAAAACACTGCTGTCGCGTCAGCCCTTCGATATCCCCCGAGGGGTCGCAGCAATTATACACTGTGGGAGAGGAAGATGACCTACTTTCCCGACCAAAAGTCCCCATGGATGATTCCATATCCAAGTCCACCCTTCTTTTCCACCTCAGCGGCCGCCGCTACCCGCACCTTCTCGAATACCTCGCGGGCTTCGCCCAGCAGAGCGGGATGCTGATCGATTCTCTCCGCGAGACTGCCGTAGTTGACGGAGAGTTTCAAGTCTCGCATCGTGCGATTCTTTTCCAGTTCCGCTACCACGTTCGCCTGAGCCGTCTCGTCAGTCCATCGATGGAATGCCCACAGCCAGGTGCCCAGCGCCTTTCCAACCGAAACGGCCCATTCCTGGGAAATGATCGTCGACGCAGCTGAGATGCAGAATGTCTTCAGATCCAGGGAATCGGGGAGATCCTCTAGGACGGTGGTGTTGGTGTCGGGATTGAAGGTGAGGAGTCGAGGAGGCTTGACTGTGATGACTCGGCTTCCAGACTTCCCCTTCAGGGCCACTGTGCTGGGGAGCCCATCGAGGGCCTTCAAGCTGGCCTCCTCAAAGAGCTGAGTGGTCTTTGTCAGCTATCCATTTTCGAAACTTCTCCAAACAGGGGAAGGGGGAGGGGAGGGGTTACACAGCGCTCAGCAGTCAGTCTGAAGTTCCGATTCGTAGCTGTATAGCCCTCTGCGTGCTTGATGATGACGCTTTTCGTGCCATCTTCAAGGGGTCGGGACAGCAGTCCTCGGAAGACAAAATTGACGGTTCCTCCGCTTAGGCGCGTGAGGGACGAACATGCATACGGCGTGTGCTCCAGCTCGCGGGTGATATTGAATGCGAAGCTATCTTCTGGCTTTGCGTCCATGTTTACTTTGCGGAAGAGAGAGTGGATGGGGATAGTCGACTGGTAGGAAGCTATGGTCATATACTATATCCACTAGGCACAATCTGGCGGGGTCCGAAAACGGGATGGCGTAGTCTTGTGGTCCTGACTCTTGTCCTTTGACTATTGAAAGTAGGTAATAAACAAGCCTTAATTGATTGATTTGTATTGCATGAATTTCGCTTGAAAGAATCGATCTATGCTCAAAGCTTGGCGAGCGGGGTTCTTGTTAAGGTTGGAAAGCTACTCTCCCACTCCCTGACTGACTCACTGTATTTGACTATACTTCCTGCAAGTGACAACAAGTGGCATGTCAGGCTAGGATTTTAAGCGTCGGGTGGGTTTCAAATTGAGTCAGCCATCGTCGATACGAACTGAGTTTTTGATTTGAGTCATCCATCGACTCGGAACCACTTGAAATGCTCTCAAATGAATGCATGTCAGCGTCAGCACCATGCTGTGCAAACTAATGCCTAGCCTAGGGGTCCTGTAGACTAATGGACTCATAGTGTCTGTGGTCTAGACTTGGAAGTTGGATGATGCCATTCTGGTTCAAGTAAAGTCCATCTGGAGTTAATCTCTGTTTCGATCTTGAGCCACATGTACAGCAAAGTCCCATGACCTATGGCAGGCTAATTAACATCCCTGCCCATCAACTGGTCAATAATGCCATGCATGCACTCTCCCACAAAATCAAGACACTAAGACATCAAGATAATACCTTCTTACCGAATAACTCTCAGCTTGAACTCACCCCACCAACCACCAAAATGACCCCAGGCACCCAGATCAGAATACGCTTATTCAGGTTGGGAAGTCCAAGATTATAGTTAAAGCACGCCCTTTACCCTTGGCGGGTCCACTTACACTGTTGGAATGGAGCCCATCCCACGCCTTACGACGCCTTAGACGCCTTAGAAGCATGCGTACGATGAAACGAGAGACGTCCTTTGACTACTCCATACTTTCTTGGGTGATTATAAAGCGAGTACCATGGTTCCTCCCTGCTCATTCACGGACTTACAACCATCCCTCAATCCTTGTGTGTGGAATGTGTCCTTATAATGTCCACCAGTGGCATTAATCTATGTGTCAAGGCCACCCAGGAGCTATGGGCCCGGAAGAGCGTGAACATTTCCATAAACCTGGTCGGTGAACAAGGAAATACCATCAAGACCTACACAAACTCGGACCAGATCAATGGAACCGCAGCCATTACAGTCGAGCACGATGTGGACTTTGACCATCTCAATATCACCTTTGAGGGTAAGCAGTAATGAAGAAAGCCACTGCTTTGAGCATCAGCTAAAACCACATAGGTGTCTATCGGGTGTACAACGAGCGAACCGGCCCTCCGCACACCGATCGACGAATCGGTGCTTCCAGGACATTCCTCAAAATGCGATATCCTCTTTCCACCAACATCTTTCCCTCGCCGCGGCAGTTTAAGAAGGGTGAAACTTATTCCTTTCCCTTCAGCTTTGTTGTTCCGGACTGCATAGAACCGCCTGTTTGCACATCGAAGCTCGATGAGGCCCATGCACGGCTTCCGCTGACCCTTACAGGCGGCAGCCGTGATGGTTTTACTCCGTCTATATGCGAAGTCATATATGCAATTCAAGTTCGGATAGTGCATGGTCCCAGGAGGCAAGTACTGGCAGCCCGATCAAAGCAAGTGAGGGTGGTCCCTACCAATGATCAGACACATTCGGGTCTAGGTGGGAAAGCGGATGTGGAGGGCCATCAGATAGATCCGCACATACTCGAGCAAGTAATTGGTCGGTTCACCTTGACGGCATCTCAGCCACCGCCTATTCGGCTTCTTACGCCGGAGTACGTGGTTTCGAAGGATATTTGCTCGATTGCGGTGCGTGTCCGATTCGATTCCGTTGATCGAGTTCCTCCACCACGTCTGAAGACTCTTCGTACCAAGCTTGAGGTGTCAACCACATACACTTGCAATCCTGGACTTGAGGTAGGCTGTGCTTCCACAGCTGGCACCGATCGTTTTGTCAAATCCATACCATTGTCCTCTGTCTGTATGACGTCGGTGCAATGGCAATGGGCTAGGCGGAGTCAGAAAGATAATCTCGCCAATTATGACTCCCGGCACCTTGGCTGTGCCGGTGATTGTTACGAGGCCTCGGTTGTCGTTCCAATCACCCTTCCTAGGGACAAAGTTCTTGTCCCCTCGTTTGCTTCTTGTCTCATGAGCCGGGATTATATCCTCAAACTGTCAGTCTCTTATTCCACTTCAAGTGTATCGCCGTTGCATACAACTGTTCAGATTGACATCCCATTGAAGATAATCCCAATGGTGGATTCGATTGAAACGCCACGCAAGCGGCGCAGCGACGAGCGGAATAACAACGAGGGTACATCGTAGCCAGTCTGTGCTTAGGGTAGAGTAAAGCTTCTCTTTGCCTCGCTGTGGCCACAGTTTTCGCGCTACGTGCGCCATTGTGTACATAATTGCCGTTAGTCTTGTTGAGCTCTGTCATCATGCATTATCTAATTTTGGTCCGTGATCATCGTCATGAAGGGAAAACCCATCCAAAAGATGCAGCATCCCATCCCTCTCAGAATCTGCCACTTGATCGATATGCTGGCGCCGGAAGGCAGCAATCCACTTGGGATTGTCAAAGATGGTCTGATTCCATGAATCCTCGCAGTCGTAAACCAGTCGCCTCGACTCCTGCTGCAGCATTTCGTCCGTAGGAATGATCCCCTTGTCCATCTGCTGGCGCGCAAAGCGACTCAGGTGAAACACAAGGACCTCAATCATATCGTTCCCCGACCCAGCACTGACTGATTCTCCGAAAGACCCTGGCTGGTTGTCGGCATTCAGTTCATGGTCAGGGGCATTCAATTCGCTCGTCCCCAGTCGTGATTTTATCTGGTTGAGATGGTCGTAGTGGTGGAAGTTTGTGGCTGAGAACGGCACAAGTACACGCGAATCCGAAGCAATGTGATACGGTGGCAGCGAGTTCACCACAAGTTTGGCAATGGCCGGGGGGAAGTCATGGTCCCCTCGCCAGTCGTCCATCGTCGATCCACTGCGGAAGTGATTGCCGAGATGATCGACTCGCTCTTCCCAGGACGACAGCCTCTGGTCACAGAAACCGCAGCGAGACGTAACTGGAGGTCCTTGAACTTTCCAATCATCGATCTGGGGTAGGGTCTCAAGATGATGCGTCCGTCGCAGATGTTGCACCAGATGGTCCTTGCGACGGAAAGTGCGCGTACCACCCATGCAAGGCTCATACTTGTGTTCGTTGAGGTGTTCCGCTGTCGGATCTAGCATGTTGCAAAACAAGCAATGCCTTCCCCCAGTAGAAGGCGAAACTACCGCCCCGCCTTGGGGTGCACAGACCCATTCTTCCAGGTTCAGATGGAGAGACTTTTCATGTCGAGCCCAGTCATATTTAGTTCGGAATTGATCGCAACAAAAGGTGCAACAAAACAGACGGCCTTTTTCCCCTGGATTCATTTTCGCACTCCTGCCCTTACGCACACGTCCAGTAGCACGCTTTTTGGAAGTCCGTATCGGACCTTGGGACTTCTGGGAGGTTGCCGATTTGGCCGAGGTGGAAGAGGGCTGGGAAGAGACACTGCGGGCGCTACTTTGTGAGCTGGGTATCGACGTGGTTCGATGCCGGTATGCCTTGAAAGAATCATGCAATGGACCCAGGCTTGCAGTGCCCATTCCATGGCTGCTTTCTTGACCATAGGTTGGCGGGAATCTTCTCAGGGATTCCATGATCGCTGACATCGAGGCCGGTTCATCTTCCGGCGGTGAGTCTTGCCACCGCTGTAAAGGGTCGGCGGAAAATCGGGGGTTTGGGATGTAGGATGGGGCGATATTCGTTCCTCTGCCTCGTATTGCATATCGGCTTTTTCGTCTGGGGAGCGTGCGTTGTGTGTTCGGGTTGAACATCGAAGGCGTGGTTTCGGCGGGCACTAAGAGCGAGGCGCTGCCAAAGCCACTATCCAACGCGGGTAGCGCTGCCTGACTATCATGAGAGTCATGGAGTGAAGCAGCCGGTAGGCTATCGGGATGGTACTGAGAGTCAAAGCTAGCTAATCGTTCGAGGCTCGACGCCGGCCACAGTTCGCTGTCTATTTCTGGGATGGCGTGGTTTGACAGGAGGGAGTTTGATATATGGAAACCCGCGTCCACACCACCGGTCAGTTGCTGTACTACGGTGGGTTCAACATGAGTGAAGCTATAGTGTAGCTCAGGGGTTGCTCCTTCGAAGTTAGTGATAGGGCGGGCGTGGGCTGGATTGATGGAGGCCAACGCGATTGAGCTTCCGTCCCCATGTGACGTTGAGTCTCTGTTGTGATTGATCTTCTCGTCATCGAATGATGTGAGTTCACACGTGTTATCGTCCATCTCAAGGTTGAGAAATCGATCCCATTCCTCCCATGTGCCGCATGCAACCGACTCGATTGTGGAGAACCTCCCATTTTGCTGGGTCGCATCATCAATGTTCAAGCTGTGTGTTGATTGTTGCATAATACATGTCCTATGTCTGATTCCCGGCTGTTTGGGGGTCCAGTGTGTGTGAATGGTCACTCCGTTGGTCTGGGATTAGTATGATGATGGGTGTGCGTGGGTACTAGGTAGAGTAAATGAGTACTTAGGATCCAAGAGACGGGTAAGTAGCGAGGAGGAGTCACCCGATAAGCAGAGGTGATTTGAAGAGAGAGCGACGGACTCTTTCCGCCCCGCTAGCCCCACATAGTCCGAGGTCCCAGGTTTAAATTTCTAGATCCAACTCCCGCTGTGGCTCAGAGCCGGTATTTGATCTGATCAAGCACAGATTCAGCACAATTTTCATCAGCAAGGCCTGCTGGCCCAATGGTAAGGCGCTTGACTACGAATCAAGAGATTGCAGGTTCGAGCCCTGCGTAGGTCAATCTTTTTGCCTTTTTTACTTGTGTCGTAGCTGATGCAGGTTGGAGATGTTGATAAAATGTGTGCGGGCACCCGAGAACTCAATCGTGTGCTAGTAGTGGTGTCGGGAAAAAAATCATGAGTTCGGCCTCTGGTCGAGTTCGCATCGTGCCGGCTGGATCTGCGGGAACAGTGGGATCTGTCTCTATAAAGCTTTCTTTGGGTAAACCCGTATCTTCAATCGGGTGGAGTAGAAAGTGCTTGGATTTATATTCCCGCATAGCCTGCGCATCTAGTCGCAACAGCGAATCAAATTGATACACCGTGAGCCCTCGACCCTGCAACAAGGGTATTGGATGGCTAAATGCACACAGACATACCGTCATTGTGAGTTCCAGACCGATCAAAAAGCAGCAGACATACAACGCATGTCATTGTCGAATTAAGTTCGAGATATCTCGGTAGACCGCCCGGTTCATGGGCTCGATGAAACTTTGTATTATCAGATCTTACGCCGTCGTTACGTTATTCGGTCTGGCCACTGTATTGATTGCATTTGAACTGACACTCGAGACCGATGCTGCCTGTGTGTATACTGGCGCTTGGTGCGAGTCTTCAGCCGTCTCTGCAAGGCACCGATACTTTTGCATATGCTGATGCTGTGTGCGGTATGGCTATCAAGCATGGTTTTTGCTGTAGTGGCATATAAGCAATGTTGATATATCAGCTGGCCTGCTGGCCCAATGGTAAGGCGCTTGACTACGAATCAAGAGATTGCAGGTTCGAGCCCTGCGTAGGTCATCACTTTTTGCTTTGCTCATACATCGTCCATGCCTCCTTGATAAGACCTCTGGGAACGTGTTTTTGGGTACAGTGTCGGGCAATCCCCATCATGGGGTTCCTACGAATATCAATCAACGTCATGGTGGGCTTTCCGGGGGACAATAAGATGGACGTATCCTTCTCGGGCCATCACGTATGAGGAGGAAGGACTTTTCTTTTTCTTTTTATTCTTATCTCTTGATTTGCGCTGCGTGTACCATTCGATTGCCCTCTTTGAGTGTGTATGATCAATCGATCCCAGGGTCGCGGATATATGTCGCCGGTATGCACTGGGTAAATTGTGGCCCTGCGGATGAGGTCGATGCCGCGGTATTGACCTGGGTAGGATTAAAGATATGGCCAATTACATTGGCAAAAGAGCAAAAAGTAATGACCTACGCAGGGCTCGAACCTGCAATCTCTTGATTCGTAGTCAAGCGCCTTACCATTGGGCCAGCAGGCCTTGCTGTTGAAGAATTAGAGGTAGCTGTGCTATATTCCCCCAAACCTACTTACACAGTATTCAATTAGAGCAACTCTCGGTTCAGCTGGCTGTTTGTACTGTAACTTACAACAGACACCAACCCCAACCTCAAAGTATCTGCCACTACCAGCCAAACCCCCTGGGTACATAACACACAATAATCAAACACCCGACATACACTTCCTAAAAAACACAGACTTGCCAATCATTCAATAGATATAGTGCCAAGAGCACATCCATTACTTTCATATCTAACATAGAAGCACTCACAAGCGCAGCTTGCGCTCCAGGATACAGAACCCACGGGTTCCTTGCGTCGCTTCTAGCGGCGGCGGAAGTCTCTCCCGGGGACAAGGCCGTAGGCCCGCTGAAGCCACCGTAGCAACTTCTTCCAATCCCTCCTCCTAAACGTCGCCGGCCGCCGGCTTCCGCCGATCTTCTGCCAACCTCTCCCTACGTTACCCAGGATCTCGGGAGCCACGCGCACGACGAGCTCAAGATATCGCGAGTCCGGCTGGCAAGCGGCGAACTTTGCAGGGGACTCGTGGTGGTGACACCAGGTCGTCCGCCGCATGCCAATGACCACGGCCTGGAGATCGGAACCATTCTCCATCGCCGCCTCCATGAACCGGAGTCGATGCGGACTGGCGCTGATATACTGAAAGGCGTTGAAGTGTTCGAATGTCGCCCCTTTGCATAGGAGCGAGCGAACGACAGAGTCTAGCAGGCGAAGATCTCTCTCCGAATGGTAGCTCCAGTGGTAGTGGCGGTTGCACAGAATGTCCAATGGAAGTGGACTGCAATCGGGGAATACTTGCTCATCGCAGGCCACGAGCCCGACATCAATGGCAGGATGGTCCAGCAGCAGCTGCGCTATCTCCAACCGGCCACTGCGGGCGGCCCATGGCAGCAAGGGCCAGCCCTCCAGCCCGTAGGCATTGGGACTCACGCCGGCGCGCAAATAACACTCAACAAGAGAGTAATCCCCAGCCGCGACAGCCTCGAAGACGGGTTCACGGAAGGGAATGGAGTATAGGTCCGTCTGCCAGTCTTTGTAGAGGGCCCGACCGTTTCGATCGATCCAGAGCAGCTCTCGGTACTCATCCAGGGTCGCCAGTGCAAACTGCCGGGCTTTCTTCCGGAGCAGTGAACGAAACATCAGGTACAGATACTTGCAAGTCTGGCTGAGGTTAGCCAGTTCTCGATTGGTCATATGCTCAAAGCACTCCAGGAATATCTCTGCTGGCAATTTCGCCAGCTGAAGGGAGCGCCACTGGCGATCATCCTCCAACACAATGGCTGGATATTGTGGATACTCAGGGCCATGGTAGTACATACAGTCCAAGCTTTCCACTGGATTCATATCCTCAGGTGCCCTGACGGTTGCACCCCACCAATATTCGTCATTGCTTCGGTCGTCCATATTTGATAGCGCTGGAGTAGACAGAGGCTCGATATTTGCAGCCCACACGGAATTCCCGAAGAGATAGTCAAAGCGGCATTATTGCTTCTTGTGACTATATACTCGTTGGTCTACCTTCAGACTGACCGAAATTTAGATGAACAATAATCACTGCCAGGTGAATTTCTGTCATTGTCTTTGTTCTGGGAGTTGGCAATTCAGCAATGCCTTTGTTTTGGCGTAGAGATTCCGACATATTCCTTGCACTGTACCTAGCACTTGATCAGAATGACACTTATCATTCCGCCCTAGAACAAACAAAGAGATGTGCACTTGACAACCGCGGAAGAAGGTAATTTACATCTTGTCGAGGAAGTCAGAGCACTGATTTGGCGGTCGTGCTCAAAATCCTCTCCCGAGCCATTGTATTGTGTGAAACTCCCCTTTTCAGGAGAGCATACCCAAGTGGATGATTATACACACCCCATCAAATGAGTAGCTCACCTGCAGAGTTCACTGAATCTTGCAATGTCCTTGTCTGAGCCACCGCAATTATTAACAGCTGGAAGATGCCCGCGGATCGCAGTGCTTGAGCTTACAGTGACACCCCAAGGGATTCTTCAGGTTCCCAACCTGATAAGCACCGCCTATCTTGGCCTGGACATGAGAAAGACGCGGTCTTTGTTATTGACCATAGCATATACACAAGACTGAAAGTATGGTCGCTTCTAGTGATTTACAAGACCGAAACTGGCTATCCAGAAGGGCTGGATTGATCGCCTGGCTTAGGCGACCTTTAATAACGCCAAGGTGAACGCAACGACCCCAGACACAGCCATAATCGGCGCACTGGTGTACCTTGCTGCCGACTCGGATTTCGTAGTCGCCGCCGCCGCCGCCCCAGTTGCGGTGCTGCCCGACTTCCCACTATTCGCCGTTGCTGTAGCTGTAGCTGCCATTGCGGTAACAGGGTGGGGGACCGTGCCCAACGTCCAGGTGAAGGTACTTCCACTAATGGGGGTGGAGATGACACCCCCAGTGTTTGACAGTGTTTCGGTCCCGTTCGCAGGTAGGACTCCAGGTTTGTAGAATTGAGTGGTGTTACCAGCCGACGAGGCACCATAGCCTAGCGCTCCCGCACAGTCATAATTCTCAAGATAGGGTCCACAAATGTCCCAGTCATGAGCAATCACGGCGTTGTACCAGGTATCTGCACCCAACAATGCCGGCTGCGTGTTGGGACACACGCCCCATATCCTAGATACTGTCAGCGATCCCGCCTTCTCACTCGGCGATAGGGTAGAGAGAAGAGGACAACTCACGAGGAGATGATAGCACTTTTCCCACAGCAAGTACATGCTCGCCCGTAGTCGGCTATGTCCTCCGCGCTTGTTAGCTGATCGAGGTTCGTCATATTGTTCGCGCACGTGGTCATATGGTCCGCAATCAACAACTCCCGCTGATCGACCTTGCCTATGTTGCATGAACAACCAGCGGGGGCGTCGTCGGGAGGCGGCCAAAAAGGGAGCTGAGTGATGTTCACGGAGGGACATAGATCGATCAAGTCTTCAATTGTTTTCTGGTACTCGCACGAGTAAACCTATCCATTCCCCGGACCCCACCCCCTTCAGTCAGTCTTGGATGCTTGAGATGCATGAGAGTGTCTGCCACATACCTGGTTCCAACAAGCAGAAGCCGCGCAGTCAATTTCGCGGGATGTTTTCACACATCCACACACATTGATACAATCAATGCCTAGATTGGGACATTGGCTCTGCATGCAGACCACATCACCCCCGCACGCTTTATAGCATTCATCCGAGCCACCAGCACAGTTATTAGTTATGCACTGAGCGTAATAATCAGATGCATCATCGTAGCACGATTCAAGCGCCGATGGGGCCATACAATCGGACGAGTCGAAGTATCCGGCCTGCTTTGATACCACCACTTGAGATAACGTCGCTGCAATGGCAAGCCAAGCTCCCGTAGAGAAAGCCATGATGTTTGCGTGGTAGGAAAGCGGTTCAATTATCGTCACCCTGGGAAGAGGGATTTGGTTTAAATCCTCCTCCAACCCCAATTAGCCATATCGGGGTTTCTGCGGAGAACGATCGGGCAAATATTCAGGGTCTAAGGTCAGGGACCGGCTGAAGTGCTGGGCAGCCATCTCAATCGACGGTTCCTCTTGGCACAGGCCATGGCCGGGTCTATTAAGGTAATGAGCAGAGGGATCCCGACAGAAAAGGTCCCTGGCCAAGGAAGAAGCCTGACTCGCTAGAGCAACTAGCCGATCGAATACGAGGGCCTGCAGGAGAAACATGGGGCTTGGCGCAGTGAAATTCGACTGGGCCACCAACCACAGACTTGCGGAGGCTGATAGAACTAAGTGGCCAGGCGGCGAATGCGGGGATGAGATTGAGCTGGCAGTATTCCGTTGGCAGATGCCTATTTGTGCGGAGATTGATTGTTCGGGATTGCCTATGAATTGCACAAGTGTGCACTGGTCGACTGAATTTCCATCTCGGGGTTAGTTCTTGTTGGCCATCGGAACAGTAAAGATTTCCTAGTTATAGTCATGTTTGCTTAGTTGTTGAGTCATTATAGAATGTAGAATAGTTAGCGTATAATATAAGTGTGAGGTGAGTCACAAATCGGAACCAAAATTAAGGGGAGCAGATTGTCCACAAAGGGAGGTGATGGGGGATAGAAACATACAGGTAAGGATGTTGTTATACTGTAGCAGACCAGATCAATGAAGACATTTCATCTGAGGACTATCCTTCAGTATCTATCATTTGACATCGCATGCCATCTCTCGTTCGTCTGAACCACAGAGTCTCGTCTCAAACCCGTGGATCTAGCTCATCAATCCGTGCAATAGCATGGGATTCAGAGCCGCAGGTGACTCTCTAATCGAACAGGGATGAGCAGCCTCGCGCAAAGACTGTCGGAGGCAGCGCTGTTGAAGTCGGTTGGACGGCGCTACAGAACCAACAGCGACCGTAGTTTTGGCAGCTACAGGACCAAATGGTTCATCTTGGCGTTAGCCAACACCCAATTCGCTTTTATAAGTGCAGAACATCGATGGTGAAGGCTGAGTGATGTGCTGAGCAAGCCGGACATCCACAACCTGAAGAGCTGCACGAATACGGGGGATTGACTTCGAGAGGCATAGAGTGTCACCTCGCTTACTCTGCGCGTGATGCCTTGTAGCTGAATGCGGGGGAGGCCTGATGAGCCTCTGTTCCTTTGCATCTGGCCAGCCTCGTGTTGTTGTTGAGGCTTTGAAAGTCTGGGCTGTGGCTGGAGAAGTTGTTGTTGATTGCTTTCAGCTTGCTTGCTGAGTCGATCTGGTTTAGTGCATGCGTGCCTTCTGGCTTCCCCCCACGCCGCCGCCTTTGGGACTCGACTCTCTTGACAAACAACAACCAAGCAATCAATATGGCCCACCATTGTTTCTCTGAGTTCATCCCACCTCAATCTCGATGATGTTTCGTATCCATCTCGGATATAAACCTTCAGCTCGGCCAAATCACCATGGCAGGGCGGCCTTTCGCTACTCGTATTCCCGAACACTGATCGCTCGTCACAGAAGCCATCGTGACGAAGACTGGCTGATGAGCCTCCTCGAAAGTGGCCACAGGGCTGAGAACAAAGTTTTATTTCAATACAGACGTGTAGCGGCCGAGCTGAGCGCCAATGCTGACGAATGGACTCCGTCGCCGAGAGCACACCTGTCAGATGAACTAAATCGATATAAATATAAGCACTATCCCCAAGCCATGATGGACCCCTTTCAGGAGCTTTGACAAGGCATCGTGGTTCTCGAAAACCGCCCTTTCTCGAGAAATAGTCCCATACATCTTACGGCATATAACCACTATCTGTATATATACAAAATGACACGCCTCGAGCGCAGTTCCTACAAACGACTCATTGTCTGCTGCGATGGTCTGGAGTCACCTGTGTACCTTGAATGCCATGCAGTCTGGTCGCTAATGCACACCTCTAGGAACCTGGCAAGACTCCACAGCCGACTCTGCGGACCCGCCGTCCAACGTGACCCGGTTGAGTCGAACACTCAGTCAGACAGCGATCGTGGAGGAGAATGGTGTCAGGAAAGAAGTCCCGCAGATCGTCTACTATCAAAAGGGGGTTGGCACCGGCCTAGGTGACAAATACATGGGCGGTATGTCAGCCCAGTTGCCACTTTAATCATCTCGCCATAATCAATACCTACCCCTGCCCAGTTGTTGGCCTCCCACTGACAAGGGTTGTGTTTCGGTCACCAGGCGTCACCGGACTAGGCGTGAGCGCCAACGTCCGTGCGGCATACGGCTTCCTGACCGACAACTACACCGAGGGCGACGAGATCTTCTTCTTCGGCTTCTCCCGTGGCGCCTACACCGCGCGCGCGATCGCGGGACTCGTCTGCCGCTGGGGACTGCTCACGCACCGCGGCATGGACAACTTCACCAATGTGTACGACGACTTCTACGAGAAGCAGGTCCCCGACTACACGCCCGAGGAACGACGCCGGCTGGGGTTCCGGGAAGAGCTGCCGCCCTTCACCGTCAAGATCATCGGCGTCTGGGACACGGTGGGGTTCCAGAAGGCCTGGCTCGGCAAGGACCTGGGCGAGCGCCTGGAACTCCGGAATACCTACCTGCTCCCGAACGTCAAATATGCCTTCCACGCTCTGGCGCTGGACGAAGAGCGCACCGCCTACTCCCCGATCCTCTGGCATGTGCCGCGCCCGAACCCCGGCCAGGAGCTTCTCCAGGTCTGGTTTTCCGGCGTCCACACCGACGTCGGGGGCGGCGGGAAGGACCCCCACCTGGCGAACATCTCCCTGGCGTGGATGATCACTCAGTGTATGAAGGACGGCCAGCTGAGCTTCGATATCGACGAGTATCTCTTTGACGTGCCCCCGCGGGTGGCGGAGAGCGACCTCGCTCCGTGGGCGACCAGTCAAGGCAAGTCCGACACGGCGAGTCTGGTCCGCACGCTGGAGGGCGTATTCGGGGGCACCTCGCACCGGACGCCGCTCGGATATAACCCCAAGGGCGAGGAAGGCGACTTCACCGGGGAATACATCCACGAGTCGATCAATGATCGCAAGCTGCGCGGCTGGAGCTGGCCCTGTGCTCCCCTGAAAGGGAAGAGGGACAATGATACTTGGACCCTGGCGGACTCAAAGACAATTCTGGAGATTCGCGCATTGGAGAGAGAAAGGTACATGAAGGGCAGAATCCGGACGGTCCACGTTGAGGAGGTGGATTAGACTGTTCCTTGGACGATTGAACTGTGGTTGCAGGCCGGACGGGACTATTTTGAGGTTTGTTGGGGTCATATATCCCTGGGGTCTAGACTGCGTATCTTTGGAGTTTGGTGTTTGTGGCGTTAGCAATGTCCTTTCTTCGTTCAAGGTCTATTTATCGGGTAAATTGTGTCATGTGTGGTGGACTGCATAGATGAATTCACAGAGGAAGTCTTCCAAAATGTAGTTTGAAATTGCCCCGAGAGAGGGAGCCGTAGGCCCAGGCGCGACTTGGAAGTAAATTTAGCTATGCTGTCTTCGTTCGAGGTAGCCCCCCATCTTTAAAGACAAAGAGTTTGCGAGACATTGGGATTGCACTTCTATCAGGTGTGGAGGATGACTGGGAAGTCAAGAGCGTCCCTTACCCGGGGCCAGTGCTCGATGTCCACGTGATCGGATTGGTAAGACGTACCTCATCTTTTAAGAATTGTATATCGCAAGAATCATAATCATTAGATAAGAAATTCAACCATGGAAAAGAGCATATTCATTCGTAGCTGTGATGCCTCGTCATTCGTCCCACTAGGCGGATCGAACTAGATACCAAGTAATGAAACTACCATCCTCATCATTGCTCATGCATTTTCATTGCTAAACCAAATAAAGTAGTCATCCCGTAAAAGCAATCATGTTGTGATACAATCCATTAGAATCCCCCATTTTCTTTTAAGTCAATATCCCCATAAGGATTGCATTATTCATTAGAACCAGTAAACTTGGTCGATCAACTTTTCATGAGAGAAGCTTTAACCCCGCAGAAGCCTGGCGCGGCGCGACAGTGGTGCGATCTTTCGGATGATGGGATCGTGCGGCGAGGTCTCCGCCACCGACATGTAGAGTGCTTCCAATCGTTGGATGAGGATGTCCATGATCTTAGGAGCGACTTCACGGATGTCAGGGTCCTGATGAGAATGTTAGCGTAGAACAAATCTAGCTTTCGTGGGAAATATACCATTGGGTTCACCGTTTGCAAAACTACCTCCAGCCAAGTCAAGCGCTCCATAGGGTTGGTCTGCAACGAGGAAGTCACAGCAACACCCACAGACAGGGCCACGATGGGTGACAGACTAGTCAGGTAAGACGGGTTCATGCGAACAAAAAGGTTGTCAAACAGGTCCGCTTGCTGAGTTGATTGCAGCCACTACTGCCGTTAGCATACTGAATTGACTGGATAACACTGGGAACCAACCTTGACTGATCCCTCCTCGAAGTGACCTTGGCTCATCAATTGCGCAATCTCCTGCAGCTCAATCTGCTCGGGAGTTCTTGTGTCAACAGAGGCGCTACGAGCGGAAGCGGGCGGCCGCTGTTGCTGCTGTTGCTGCTGTTGCTGCCGCTCAACCACATTCTCCTTGGTGGCCAAGGCATGGGTAAGCTTGGCAACCTCATTCTGCAAGCCGGTCTGTGCCGCAGCAAGCGTGGCTACCGTGTCAGACAGTCCGCGAACAAGCGAAGTGAGCTGCTCGATCTTGGCAGCATCGCCCTGGCGTTGGGCTTCGAATTGCTTCAACTGGGCCTGCATCTGCTTCTCCATACTGCCAACAACCTTGTCCGCAGTCTGCATGGCAACGTTCTCAATGGCTGGGGTGATTGTGTTCTGCATGGCCTTCGAAATCTCGCTTTCCACACGGGAAGCGAGCTTCTGGCCCACCGCCTCCGACAGAACTTCCATCAAATCGGGCTGCTGCATGGCACGAGTAACCGCCTCTGGGAGAGCTTGGCGCACCTCACGAGGGACTACAGATCCCAGCTGCTGCGACAAAACACCGTTGAGCTGCTTACCAACGACTGTGGCAGTAAGATCAGTCAGAGCAGGCACAACCTCTGACTTGATGCTGGTAGAGACAATGCGTGCAAGGTTCTTCTCAACGTTATCTGAAAGAGTACTTGAAACAAGACGCAAGACCTGATCCTGTTTGGCTGCCGATGCCGCATCCCAGTTGCGGCGCTCCTCGTCGAAGCGGGTGTAAAGTCCCTCCAATTCGCGACCAAGGCTTTTTGTGAACTCCGAGGATACGCCGTTCTGCAGCACCTCTAGATGTTTGTTTAGAATAGCAGCCGAGTCGCCGGAACCAGCGCCGGAAGCCACAGGAGAAGCAAGAGGCACTGCCTGAGGAGCGCTTGAGTTGACAGGGGCTTCTTCAACGGCTGGCTCATTGTCCGCGACACCTTGCGTGGGAGCAGGAACTTCACTAGACGGGCCGTCATTTGAGAGCACGGGCTCCTTGCCCTTTGCGGTCGGCTCACTCATGCCTGTGACAGCACTCTTCTTCTTTTTCTTCTTCTCAGCCTTGTCGACACCATTGATGGTAGACATAGTGTCAAATGGCTCATCCTTTTTCTTGGCAGGTGCCTTGGTTGGTGACTGCACGCGAGAGGTGCTGGGACCAGCTCCAGCAGCAGCTTCGGTGTTGAGCTCAGGCATCTTCTTGATGATCTCCTTAGCCGCCAGCTTGGTGGGAGTTGGAGCCGCATCACCATTGACCGATGGCTCGTCTGCCACGTACGTGGGGAAGGTCTGCAGCTCAGCGATATCGATGAACCCTTCCTCCAAAGCATTGACAGGACGGACAATCTTGTTGTCGGTGGTCCATCCCAAATCTTCCTTCTTTATGTTCAAGCATGTGACTCCACGCGAGTGCATGACGTACAGCTCAAACAAACCACTCTCATCTCCAGCCGATTTGGTGATAGGGAGGAGATCCAAGCTTCGCAGCTGGCCCTTGGAGGCAAAGGAGATTTCGCGGATCCCACTCATGCAAGCGGTAGACTCAGGCTTGGGAAGGCTGCTGTCCTTCTCTCCGGAGCGCTTGATGAAGGAAGCCTGCGACATCGCCTGCAGGTTGTAACGAGGCGCAGAGAGGTGAACAAAGTAAATGGAGTTGCGAGTTGGGTGACCAACAACAATGATGCCAGATGCGGGATGGTAGGCGACACTGCAAATGGCGTCCGATTCGTTCTCGTGAGGGAACTTGAGCTCCTGCACAGCCTTACCCAGCCCAATATCCCAGAGCTGCAGGGTGTGGTTTTGCTTCAAGCCCACCAGAACATAACGAAGCGCCATCGACTTAACATAAGGACGCAGCTTGTCGATGAAGAGGACGGAAGTTGGCCACGACTTTTCTGCGGGAGAGCCCGTGACGAACGTATTCAAGGGCACCCGAACCTCAGCCGGATTGGGTCCGGAGCCAAAGAACCCTGGGTTGTTAGCCACCTCGCGGATGTCCCAGAAACGGAGGCGACCCGTCTTGTCAAGGGAGGCAATGACTGTGTCATCATCGCTGAACATGAAATCCTTGCCAGCCTTGCCGGTCGAGATCTTCAGAGCACGTTCTTTGAAGAACTTCTCCGTGTTAACGACGCGCTGAGGTCCAGACACACCGTAGCTAGAATTCATAGCAGCCTGAGGGGAGACCACGTAAATATTCTTGCCACGGCCGATAGCGAAGAACCCAGGATGGCGAGAGCTCCGTTTGGCCCGCGTTTTCAGCTGGCCACCCGAAGTGTTCTCGTCCGAAGCCGGGAAAGGGGGGAAGATGAGGCTCTCGCTCTCAAGGGCGTCGAGCTCGAAAAGGTCCTTGTCTGCGCGAGAAATCAACGCCCAGTACACGGTTCCACTGACGCCAATTCCCAGAATGGCCTGCTCCTCAGTGGTACGACCAGTAGCAGTCTGCGACGTGCATACTGCAACATTAAAGACGCGGTCGCGGGTAGAACGGAAAATTTGCTTGTCACTTCCATCATCCTGACGGATAATACGCATACCGCCGTTCTTCGCCAGCGCATACACAATGTAGTCCGAAGTTGCGGAGGTCAAGGAGCGATCCAGCTGATCAAAATCCTTCTTAAGCCGAGCAATATCCATGATACCGTCATCGCGGAGGGTTGCAAGCTTCCCTGAATGAGCTTTGACGATAATAGAGATGAACGGCTTGAGGGGGAAGTTGTGCACAGAAACAATGCGTTCTTCTTCCTTTTCAGCACTATCTTCAGCACTCTCCCAGCTGTCCGCCAGTGCATCACCGCTGCTATTATTGGAAGTCTCCTTCACAGCAGCGGGAGTGGCGGTGCCCTCAATCGAATTCCGATCTACGCTGCCCTCAAGCTTTGCTTCGGCAGCCGTCTCCTGGAGGTGACTGGCGATGGAAGACAACACAGCCTGAGTGCTGTCATCCTGGGCAGCAGCGAGCTGGGTGACTTTCTCCTCAGTTGATTTGTTAGCGGCGTTGTCAATCTCACGACCGATCTCATCGACAAGACGCTCAACAACAGAGTTGACGGCTTCTCTCTGCTCTTCATCCAAAATAGGCGATTTGGGGCCTTCGGTCTGTGGGGTCTCAACAGCCTCTGAAGCTGAAGAAGGTTCAACCTTAGTGGCGATGGTGATCTTCTTGCTTTTCATGATCTCAATGGCTGGACTCTCGCTCCGAGGCTTGGCTTGCGGAGTGACCTTGCGAGGAGATGCGGCAGCCAGCTGCTCAAACGGGTTGACATAGGTGAACATCGAATCCTTGCCCGCAGCAGGTTTGTCAAGCGTGGAAGGTCCAGCCTCGTCCGGGGACACCAAGGGCTCCTCCAGTTCTTCAGTGGGAGACTTGAGGATGTTCCTCAGCTCCGCTTCAGGAACAGGAGACGTTTGGGACGCAACGATCGAGGGAGACTGAGAAACGGCCTTGACAGGCCCGTCGGAAACGTCCTGGCTAGACTTGGGGCGGTTCAGAAGACGCAGCAACATCTCCTGCGTGTTCTCAGCGGTCGGACCGGCAGACGCAGAGCTCTCGCCCGTGCCAGCCCCAGCTGGACCGGAGATGGACCCCGAAGGCCTAGCCGGAGCGGCCGCAGCACCTTGTCCCTGGCCACCAAAGAGCGACGCAACCAAATCAGAGGCGGAAATATTTCTCGCGTGGGCCTTCGACTGCTCCTCCAGGCCAGCAGCACGAGGCTGTAGGTAAGTGGACTGTTCAGCGCCAGGAACCGGAGCCTGCTGTTGCTGGGGGGCGGAAGGAGTGGTAGGCTGGTTGAACTTGAGCAAGTTCAGCAGATTCACCGCACGGTCGGGGTTATGAGGCAAGGATTGGTAATGTTGCTGGTGCTGCTGCTGAGGCGGCGGGGGTTGATGAAAATACATATCGCCACGGGGAGTCGGAACATTAGGACTAAGGATATCCGAGCCGTGGTGTGGAGGAGTATTCACGGAAGGAGATGGACTGTGAATATTGGACGAAACCGACGGGTGACGGTAACCATGGAGCTGCTGCTGCTGCTGGAGCTGCTGCTGTTGCTGCAGCTGCGGGTGAGGGTAGCCCTGGCCATCGTACTGCGGCTGGTGCTGCTGCGGATGCTGCGAGCGGTAACCCTGCTGATACTGCATGGGATACGGCGGCATGGGAGCATCATGAGCAGGGGTGCCCGAGGGCGAGGGGCGGGGCCTGATGCTGGCCAAGAGGGCCTGAAGATCGTTGGGGGTGGACATTTCTGTCGCTCGCCAATCAATGAGGGCGACCTCCAAAGAAAATTCAAGCTCCGAGGTAGATCAGAAGTAGCTCTCTTTCGAGAGCCAACAAAGCAAGAGAGAGTGAGAGCGGGTGTGAGGAGAACAACCCGGACTCAGCGCAATCAATTAAAGAATGCAAGCTAAATGGAGCAGAACAAGAAGGAGAAGGAGAAGGAGAAGGAGAAAGATCAGAAGGCAAAGGACGGACTATTGTACATGTGACGAGAATGAAGGGGGAGAAGAGAAGAGGAGGAGGAAGAAGAGAGGAAGAGGGAAAAGAAGAAGTGAAGGAAAGAGAAGAGGAAAGAGAGAGGAAAAAGCTCGGAGGAAGCGAGAATTGGAGGTAAGCGGGAAGAAGATGAGCTGGTGGTAATTGTGGCGGTGGAGGAAGGGTGGCTCATGCAGAAATAACCGTAAGATTACACATGACGGTAATCGGTAACGAACCGCCAGACTATCTCATCGCTGTGAACTCCCGGAATGATGATAGAAGATGATGAACACAAACCAACTGACTACCTCAGCAATATCCAACCACTCAACCTCCCTCCGTTCCGCAACATCCAGTCACACCACACACGGAGATCATGAATGCGCACTCTCAATGAGATGATCTTATTCAATCACCTTGAGACTCCTTCCCGTTACTCTACTCCCACCTCTCTACGGAACTCTTCGCAAGACACTCCTGTTCGCCACTGATTTCATCCGTTCACCGTCTGATCTGAACAGCCGACCGACTACACTCTCCATAAACCACCTCATTCACCATGTTCTGTTTGCGGAGGTAAGGCGCCCACCTCTATGCCATCCACATCATCATTCACCCACACCGCTCGCTCAACCTCGGCTCTTTCTCATGCATTTTACCTTCTCATCATACTGATCACCTCTGAATCTAGCTGGCTTCCCCTCTTCTTCATCCCCACCAACGCCTCCCCCCTCTTCATCATCTCCTTCGTTACCCTGACCTACATCCTCCACCGACCGTGCATCTACTGCTCCGCCCTGCTCCTCATCCTCTTCATCTCCTCCTGCCACTGGTCCGACAGATGTTTCTTCGACCTCCGCGGCGACTGGTTCAGTCCGCGCTACACCACCCCCGCCGCCGCCGCCGTTGCGCCCACCTCATGCCCGGTCAGTCCCGCCAACGAGACCCTAGCCGAGTATTTCCTGGAGACGGTGACTTCGACCGCCAAGACACTCTCCGGGGCCGTCATCGATGAGGCGCAGCGGCGGCTCGCCCTGAACCAATCGACTGAGGTGGGTGTACCGCAGGAATGGACGGGGATTGGCATGGAGTGGGTGCGCAGTCTTCTGGGCCGGAGGGAGTGGACCTTGCCGTGCGTGGATGTCAAGGTGAGGCTCTAAGTGGTATTTGCGGATGCGGGGTGGTTTCTGATCAGGGGAAAAAAAAACATTATATTGGGTGGTTGGTGTCGTGTCACTTGCCCCTGTCTACATATATAGCGGCCGGTGGTCACTTCGGGATCCTTAGTCCTATAATTCGTGGGGAGCGATAGAAGGAGAGCTTGCTTGAACTCATAGGCATGAGTCAGACCCAGAGAGGCGGTTTCCATCGTTTCAACCTGTGATGCGCTGTATGCTGTACGCTGCAGGTACGCTACAAGTTCTTGCGGAGAGAAGATCGCCTTTTGAGTATAAAGAACTATCTAACCAGTGATTCGGCGAAACGATAGTGGATGAGGCGTGGGTGATTCTGATTCAATTTGTACATAGCATATATTGAAGTTTATTCCTATTTCTTATTCTTAGGAGTCAATCCTGATGATATGGAATCTCAAAAGCGCCCCGCAAGTGCCCCGGCGCAGTCATTTCGTAAGATGAGAAGTTTGATGTATGCGCTTCCTTTCCAGAATGGGGTACTTTGGTCATACCTAGGGTAATCTGGGACACGAGCAAATTTTTCACAGAAGGTCTTCAGAAGTGGTGACACGTACAGGGATCAACGAATGACCTAGATTAACCAAGACTGGAATCATGTGACTCGACGTCTCCTGCGTACGTCCTATTGAACATCAAATCGACTAATTACAATACAAATAGGTATCTAATGCAAGGTGAAAAGAAACGGAGACAGGAAGGCAGTAAATATAGCCGACGGTGATCCTTCGGGCTCACTCGCCGCGGTAAGTCATCGTTAGAACATAACTCACACCGAGGCACATTAGCAAAACATCATCAAACATAAGGTGAAATAGGTATCACACAAAACATGGTAAACATACGGGCCTTCATCGCAAGACGCAATTGCAGATGCGACGCGAGGACCGAGAACAAAATCCAAATGGGTATTGAGGCACTATATGTGCAAGGATCGTAGAGAAGAAACATGGAAACAAGATGTGCGTAATGGTCGCAAAGACATCAAGGAGATCCTGATAGGGTTCCCTTGATTTAATGGTAGCCTCCAGGGGTTGACATCGGCATGGGCCAGTCATCCTCCGTGATGCTGCTCCAGAAGAACCACACAGTGACTACTGCCAGTAAAGTGAACAGAGTCTCGAACAGCGCACCATTGATTTTCCCGCTAGATGCTTCGCACAGATGAACGCTAATCACGTATTGGAAGATCTGGCCAATGGCGAATAGGAGTGCGGCTGCCGTCAAATAGACTGCAGCCAAGTCAGAATCATGAAGTATACAACAAGTGGGGAGGAACATACTCAACGGCCGGAATTCGCCAAGAATTCGCACCACCAGGATAACTTCGAACACATAGAACAAGACGAGACAAACAAGCGGGAAGAGCTGGTACAGCACATAAAGGGCAATGTTGCGATAGTGGTTCGAGGAGGTAGTTGCGAATTCGCCTGTCCAGTCGAAAGCCGTATCCAAGGCAATATATCCCGTGCCGATGAAGAGGGCAAGACCAGAGGCGACAATCAAGCCAATCGAAGCGGGCGTGCCGTCGTCAAGGAATTGGAAGCCCACCAGAGCATTCAGCAGAAGAATCCAGCATGTCGCAGTAATAGCAGCAATATGTACCGCCGAGAAACCCTGTACGATAAATGGATAAGGCGCCGAGCGTCCCGGACAAGTTGGGCAAACTAACCTTTCGGACCGCACTGTCCAGAGGGAATCCACCCACGGAGAAGATCTCGCAGATTTCGATGATGAGAAAGCCAAACAAGAATAGTTGAATCTCCCTGCTCCAATTAGTTCCCTATCTGGTCCCCAATATCCCAATTTGTTCTTATTGCGTACCTTCTTCCAACTGCGGCTCGTTTGCGGTCAGATCTGAATAGCAGAAAAAGTGTCGCCAGGATGGAGATGAATGCCAGGAGAATTGAACCTGTTGCTACGTCAGTTGAGATCAACTTTCCCTCTCGACTTTCATGTCATACCCAAATTGCTGAGATATCGGTCACCACTGAGCTCAATGCCCTTGAGTACACATCCACCGTAAGCTTTGTTTGGAGGTTGATTATTTGACACAAATAGCTGGAACATGGCAATGGTTAGCGATATTTCGAGGTCCGAGTGAGACATGGTGAGAGGGATTACATACATTGCAGACTGGTAAGGTGGAATCGCGACAAAAGTCCTACACGTGCAAATCGGCCACGGTCAGTTCAAGTTCGAGGTGCAGCTCAATTGTGAACCCACGTTGAAATTGCCAAATTGCGTCGAACCCATGATTAATATGGGCTCAGCAACATGCGACAGCGGTTAGGTGGTGAGGAGCAGCGAAGAATTAAAAATGGTGTTTCGAGAGGTAATGATGATGGCAGTGGTGACTGAATTAGTTGGTTTTCCCTGCCTGGACCCACGTCGGTCACGATAGCTCCGCCGCAGATCGCTGTTCAAGAGATGTGAAAGTCAAGATTAGGATTATGAGAGCCTTGTCGATCGAAAGATCGTCCCGCTTGGAGATAATGAAAAGCAAAAAAAAGGAAGAAAAACAAAGATAAAGCCTGAAGAGAGAGTTGGCGGCAGACGAATTAAATTAGGTAGTCGCCGGATCAGACACGGGATGGCGGACACGTTGGGTTGGCAATTAGTCGTGCAGCAGCTCGGACAGAGACCGGGCTGAAGAAAAGCGACAGAGATGGAGGAGCGAAAGATGTGAAGAATCAGAAACAATTCTGGAAACGATGATTGGCAGAATGCCAAAGAGCGATGGGAGAGCGTCAGGCAGTCAGCGTATATGTCAAACACCGGTGCTGATTAAGACGTGGATTAAGACGTGGGGGGAGCGGAAATATGGAAGAGTGATGGATCAGTATCGAAGGACTGGGAAGTGGTGAAGGTGGTGAAGGTGGTGAAGGTGGTGAGGGTGGGTGAGATGCTGGCGATGCTGACGAGGACGAGCGAGAGAAGGAGAATCCTTGTCCGTATGTAGAGGAGAAATGCGGCGGCGGCTAAGAAGAAGGACGATGAAGATGATGGTGATGAGGGGATAGACAGGGAGAGAGAGACAACGAGGGAGAGAAGGAGGGAGGGAGAGGGAGGTAGAGAGGGAGAAAGTTGAGAACGAAGGCAAGGCCACAAGAGGTGTAACTAGTGATAGTGAGGTAGGTAGGTAGGTAGGTAGGTAGGTAGGTTGGTAGGTAGGTAGGTTAGGTACAGACAGCACCTTCGTACTTTGTCGTGATCAATCAAGCAACCAGTCAATCAATTGTCCATGTCCATGATCCAGGGAAACAAACGAGACATGGAAGACGAGAGACTAGACTAGACTAAACTATGAGTAGGCTAGACTCGAGAGTCGAGAGATGATTAGAGAGATTAGAGCGAGGAACGGGATTCTGCCAGGTGGGTTTAGCCCGGGGCTAAAAGCGTGATGGAGAGACTCACAATACGGCATCCAGCAAATAACAACGAATGGTCAGCCCTGAGTGGAAAAGACAGCCCAGAATCCGGCCGGAAGAACCACCGTTGGGGGGGTGCGGAGGGGGCAAAGAACAAGGACTAAATGAGAATTGACCAACAAGAGGAGAGGAGAAAACCCTGCAGCAAATCCAGGAACCAAAAACCTCACTAAAACATGAATTGCTATTGTTGTTACTGCGGTCCTTCCAGCTTCCCCAGAAAATAACCTCCTGCGGATGAGGATTCAAGAGTTTGCTACCGTACGAATAATCAAGAGAATTGATTTCAGATTTTCTCCTCGTTCCCCCTCTTTCTCTTCCTTCTTTGTGGTTCGATTCCATCAAAAATAATCGGGTGGCTCACTTAGTTGATATCAAAAAGTGGAAAAAAAAAACAAAGAGAGGGTCGCCCTGGGCTGACCATGGATGACGAGGGCAATACCCACGGCTCCCCCAATCCCACTTCTATTTTAGTCCCAGCTTTCCCCTCTTGAAGAATGATGACGCTGGCCAGATTTCTGGCAATAGCCCGATTGGCGTTGACAGGCAGCATTCTTTTGCTATTTCCTTCTTAGTACGGGCGGAGGACGGAGTGGAAGTGCTGGCGAATGTTGATGGTATGGCATGGCATGGCATGGAGCATGGCACGTCGGGATGATTTCACCGCCATCCCGCCCCAGCCACAATTTGATGAGTACTCCGTAATAGTCAGTTACTACGGAGTTACTCCATCATCATTATCAACCTAGGCTAACTGATAATGTTCACGATCATGACGATCGACAGAGCTACCCGAGCTCCCTTCCTTGTCTCAATGTCTCAGATGAATCGACCCCAATCATGCATCTCTCATTGATTACATACATTTGTTCATGCATCCTCGCCGACGGACAATCCACACTTCCACAGCGACGGCACGAACTCGTGGTTGTTCGGGGCTGTCTCCCATAGGCCGATCGTCAGTTGGCTCGGGTTCCCCAGGCTCCTGCGCTCCCTTGCGTGGACACCACTAGATGTTTTCAGGACCTTACTTGATAATCAAAGCTGCAAAGTAAGAGCAAATTACCTGTCAGAAGTACAGACAGATGATTTTCTACGTCTCAAGGAGAGTGAAAGTAGGTTGAGCAGTACACTGCATGACAACTCACCCCAGCGGTGCTAGATGTCTATACTACGGCAAGAGGCGTGGTGCTGGAGCATTTACATGATTGACGCCAACGCAACTGTTCGTTTTGAAGAATTGCGCCCACTAGCAAACATCCTCAATTTCCAACTCCTTCCCATCATGCTCCCCCAAATCCAGCTTGAGAGTCCGTCCAAACAACTCGAGCAACATATCAAAGCACACCTTGGAAATAGCAGGGTCATAACGTCCCTTGCTGAGCTCGTCCCGGATGAAAGCATCTGTTGACATTAGCGTTGGCAACACCCTTCGGCACCAAACCTAGAAACCATGATAGGGGGGATGGAGGTAAAACTTACGCTGCGCCCAGGCCACCTCATAAAAGCTAAACAAGACCCCCTTCTCATGAAGTGTCTTGCGGATCAGATCCCTTCCCTCCGGAGGGACATGATTGTCGTTTTTACCGAAAATCTGCATCAACGTCAGTGACTATGCTTGTACTCACTTGCCCCCCTTTCTCCTCAAAGACTCGAAGGAAGACAAGAACTCACCATAGTCAACTCTCCCTTGATATCTCCGGCGCGAGCCATACTGTCATCATTCTTTCCCTTCCCAAGCGTGTGGCTATGGATGTCGGTTGCAAAATAGCACACTGCCGCTTTCACCCGGCTATCCAGCGCACACCGATACGCCAGATGGCCACCCAGGCACATACCCGTTGCGCCCACACGTCCATTGCAGGTGGGCAGTGACAGGAGGTAGTCCACACAGAGAGAGGCGTCTTCGTCGTAGGCAGCGATTTTCTGTGGTCGCCGGGATTTAGCATGCGCACAATCTCTCCCAACCCTATGTCAAGACTGCTGTTACCTTGCTGATCTTCCACTCATTGCCTTTGTCGGTATCGTCGGCATTATACTCAAGGGCTTCCGGACCGGTGAATTCGTGGTAGCTAGAGGGGGCGGCGCAGATATAGCCCTGACCGGCGATTTGACGGGCGAAGCGCGCCACGGGGCCGGTAACTGATTTTAAGAACCCATGTCAACAGTTTGGGCTCAGATACAGTGGAACAGGAGATCAGCTCAACGGTAGGTGATGCTGCTCCGGGCTGCAGTGGGTTCGATAAGGCGGGGGGATTATACCTTGATAGATCTCACTGAATACAACCACGCCCGGGAACCGTGCTTTGGGATATCCTGGAATGGTGGGATGATAGACGTAAATACCTGACAGGGTACATGGTTAGCATCCGCGCCCTCGGTGTTCAGGTTCGATATTATGAAAAAGCTCCTTCCAATCGGTGGAAGCCGAATATCAACGTTGGTTGCGCGAGTTCTATAACATACGCATGGTCCCACTGCCATCCGCCGTGGTAGGCACATCGTGGTAGGATTCTTGAATCAACATGATGAAAGAGTGGTTGCAAATACTCGAAATGGGATGTCAATTGCTTTCTGATTGAGTTCAATCTTCGTCCGAGCAAGACTCCAGCAGCTGGATAAATAGCTAGCTCGGCGGGGTTGCAGCTCCGGACTGATTGCCGACCGATAAGCCTTGAGGGAGGGGGGGTCATGTGATCCGCATACTATCAGTCCAATTTCAAGATTAGTGCTACAGTGCATATGTGCACCGGTCAGTCATGTTAAGGTGGCTTAGAATGCACTAGAATGTACATTGGTATCTTGAGAAAAAACACAGGTGAATAGCTCGAAGAAGGCCGTAAGCCACATAGATGATCATAAAATGGCAAAAGCGGAAACAACCAAGAACAACCATTCTAATAATGTACAGGAATTGTATGATTTTCATGGAAGTAGAAATAACACAAGCAGAAATAACACAAGCCAGAAAGATAGAGCCTACACGGCAAGCCCATCAGGAATCTGATTTGCCACACTGGGTAGCAGTCAGTGACAAAGTGGAGTTTCCAGGATTAGGCCGGGAATGATGATTACAAGAGTGTATTAATAGAGCTCACAAAAAGAGCCAAGGTCGAAGAGTTGACAAGATCATCTTTGTCGGCGCAGGTCGGCCTCACAAAGAGATGGTCAATGTAACGATGGAGATTTCCAGCGCATGAAGTCATTTAGAAGACGTACTAATTCGCCTGATAAGTTGATGTTCCATGTAAAAGAGAGAGATCTGAAAAGGCAAACTTACAGGAATGAACAGGTAGGGAACCTGTCTCTCATACTCTCTCCACGCCTCGCCATACTTGTTCCGACAGCGTTGAATATCGCGCAGTGCGCGGTGGCTGATCATACATGCAAAGAAGACGGGATAGAACCATGGGAACGGGCTGTTGAAGCCGGTAATCAAGCCCCAGTTCAATGCGAAATACAGGTCGCAGGTGTAGTGGATCTTGCGCGCCTTCCCGTCTGTGAAAGGTTAGCATGAATTATAACTCAAGTCGGGGTTCCGCTGCAAAACTTACACCACCCATCAACAAGGATCTTCGAACCGTCCTCAGCTGTGATGGTCTTGGGGTTCTTCAGTGTTTGCCAAGGGAGTTGAGGGAAAGTCTTGCGAAACACCAAAGTACCACGCTCCTGCTGGCGGTAGCGGTTCTTCTGGCTGTTGGTCGTGTCCCAGACCCAGTACACAAAGAGGTACGCGACGTAGAGGAAAATCAGGAAAGGCCGGTTCCAGCGATAGGTAGCGGGATCGTGGTTGGCAAGGTAGATGGTACAGTGGCAATAGCTCAGAGGCACTCCGGCAAGGTTCCAGAAGATTAGCATGAAACCCCATTTCTCATAGTACATATCCCTGATTCCTCATTAGCCTGATATGCCGACAGCGTCCCGAACCGAAAACTCACCATGTAGAAACGATACACTCCTCGCCCTTTGAGCAGGCGTTGGCGTAAAGGAAATGAGCCATGAGAAGAAAGCCGACCTCCCCAGATACATATCCGTAGGTTTCATATTGTCTGGCAGCTGCACCCATAGTGACGAACAGAAGGATATACCATGGCAGGCGGACTTCGAAGAACATCTTGAAGTCCAGAATACCAAACATTCTAGGGTTAAGCTCGGCACCCATGAAGAAATCATAAATGGGATACCCAGTCATACGGTGCTCTGCGCCTCGAGCCAACGCTGAAAAGTACGCGACGAAGGAAACAATGAAACCAGAGAGAATGGCCACGTTCATGAGAGGTCCGAATTCATCGATGATCGTGTAAAGCTTGAAAATGCCGGTGAAGTGGAGCAATAAAGCCAAGGCGATTGTCGTGTAGAAGGACCAGACAGCGGAACAGTAATAAGGGAGCTGCTTTCCTCCGAGGTGCGGCAGAGGACGACCCATGACGGTGATACCAGGGAGAAGCACGTAGCAAGCTCCCTCAAAGATGAAAAAGACCCAATATATCGTCCATGCTTTCAAAGACGGGAAAGCACCCGCATAGAGCAAGTCACCAAGATGCGCGAAGAACTCAGGGATGCTCTGGCCCGGCTCAGGAAGCGGCGGTTTGCCATCGTAATAGGTGGCACCGAGCCACATGTATTCCATCAGCATCGGAAATCCGATCATCATACACAATACACCCAAAGACCCGCCAAACTCGAAATGTCCGCTGTGATCGACCTTGGGGTCCTTGCCCTCCTCCCAGCCATCAATGATGCGTGGCTTCTTGCCGTTCGAAATAGCGGCGTGTCCATTGGTCGCGGGCGTGTTTGTCTCCTCCTCCGAGGTTTGCTCGATCTTAACCTTGGGAGACGAGCGCTTTCGAGACGATGACTTGCCTTGTCCTGAAGCATCTGCTGCTGAATCGGAAGTGTCGTCGGATGGCGCAACGCTGCTGCGGGTAACTCGGCGACCGGGGGTCTCGATGAAGCCAGGACGCTCCATTTTCCTAGCCATTGATCCAACTGTGAGCTCAAAGTGGCCGCGAAGGTATTTTGCGCGCAGGTGAAGTCAAAGCGAAGGGAAAGAGAGGGGAGGTTTGAAGTAATTAGACTGCGCAGGCAGTCGAATTCCTTGTTGGGAGATTTTCACCCTTGCGCAAAACAAATCACTTACTTGGGGGTTTTTCCCGTTTGGGAACGAGTCACGGTCATTGTGCGCGGACCATGCAGTCAATTGAGTTTAATAATATTTTTTCGAGTGTAGGTATAAGGGAACGATTGAGATGAAGTACCCCACAGAGCTGATATTGTACAAAGAGAGGGTGGGTAGGGGAGAGAGGGAGGGAAAGAGAGAATGATGGGGCGATCGAGGAAGAAGAACAACAGTGCCCAGTGCCCACCAGGGTCGGGGAAACACTAAGACTGAGTTGAGTGGGTTTCTTTCCATACCCGCGCGGTGGCACTTCCACAGTGCAGATACCAATCCGTACATACCTACTCATAGGAACTATAGGTTACACTACGAGTACTCCAACCAGTCGGTCAGTGCCTGTAGATCACAGTTTCAGCAACATATTCCTTTTCATGGTTTGACTGTACTCCAATTGAGAGTTCACGTAGCTTGTACAGTACGTCCTAACAATGACCTTTCAAGCTTGTAATTAGTCTGCACTCGTCCAATACTTAACGTAGTGGGATCTGCAGGGGAAAGGGATCTGAACACCTGGCTAAAGACGCATACTAACCGATTCACACTCAATGATTGGCCTGGCTGGCTTAACAAACTGCATCCCCCACAGGCCCTATTGATGACTATGACAACTTCAAATCACACGTTTATCCTTCGTGTTCGTATTGAACAGTACAATATAAACGAGATACAGGAATGTATATTTATCATTGATCATACATAAGTTTTAACATCTGGCGTCTACATGCGAATTTGCCTTGTGACTCCCAATCCATGTCCACATGTCCCCTTGCTCCCTGAAACGAAATTCCATCTATGAGGTCCTAAGTAGTCAAGCGCCTCTTTGGATGTTAGTCGACATGAGTGTGATTTTCTTATTTTTCTTTTTCTTCCCACCCGAAGAGGAGGCGGGTGTACTGGCCCCCTCAGCAGCTGATTGAGCGAGAGCCTCTCGCTCTTGCTGGGCCCAGAGCTCTTCTTCCCAGCCTCGAAGCCAACCATCAGAAGCGGCTGCCCGAGAGCTGGACGGCTGGGAAAGTGGTGCCACCGCTGCCGTGCCCCAGACTGTTCGACTGCTGGGCGGACTTGTTGATGAAGACTCCAAGCCCCCCTCCTCCGGAGGAGACATCTCAAGGCCTGAAGCGCCGCTTGCTAAAGGCTGAAAATCACGGTCAGAAAACGGAGGGTCACTGCTGCTACCAATACTGAGTCTTTTTCGATACGCAGAAGCCCAGCCCTTCTCGTTTTCTTCCCGCTCAGCACGGATGCGATCCTTTTCCTCTCGGGCCTCTTTATCTCGATTCCGCTTTCTCCGCCTGTCGGTTTCAGACTTGAATTCCTGCAAAATCTCGGGCTGAACGACATCGCGCCAATCACATTCGAGGAAGTTCACTTCGCATCCATAGGGGAGATGACCGAGATATTTGACCCTTTTTCGAAGCTCGTCGTCGACAATATGCCCAGTGGAGATTCGTTCAACCCGTGGTAGAATCGTGGCAGGGAATGAAGGATAATCACCAAAGGCGGCCTTAAGAATGCGAATGTCCAGCGGGGAAAGATAGAAATGAGGTAGAGCTTGATAGAAGTAAAACGGGTGTTCAGGGCCACGGCCAGTCCCAAGATCTCTCTTTTTGTTCTTGGAGCCGGTCGAGTTCAGGTCGAGCTGATCGAGCGCCTCAGTCGCACGCTCCGCATTGTGGGCAGTCACCTTGCTCTCTAGGGTTCCGTCAAGACCTTCGCCTTCAAATGAAAAAGTTTCTGCAGATGAGCCTTTGCCTGACTGTGCAGCATCTTGTAACGTAGAATTCATGGCAGCTTCGGCTTCCGATGGTAGGTTGACAAATCGTCGCTCAACATTCTCTGGAGGGTTTCCGATGCCATCTAATCTGGACTTCGCTTCATTGATGGCGGCAACTGCCTTCCTGCTCCATGTAGAATCGTCCCCAAACAGAAGTTCGTCTTCTACCTCTTGCGCTTGCAATCCGGAAATCTCTGCATCGTATTGGTCCTTCATGTAGTCCTCACCTCCCTTCATGATCCGCGCATAGTCGGCGACTTCAGCAACATTGTACCATGGAATATCCGCACCGGGAGCGATGTCTTCGGCCCCGTCTCTAGGCAGCGCTAGGGTGCTGCCAGGCACTCTTTTGACCAACCTTAAAACGACGTCGCCGCCTTCGACGGGAAGATCACCTTCTTGACCACGAAACCAACGCACAGGGCGTGCTTCGGAGATGTAGATCGAATCCCAGCAGATGGGACATTTTTTCCAGCGTGGCTTCTTCTCAGGCACCGGATGTTCCTCATCACTTGAATGCATGTAGCGAATGAGGCAGGGGAGGCAGAAGATGTGACCACATCGAGCCATGCGCGGGGCAACCGGAGTGGAGAGACAGATAGGACAACTGGCAGACTGAGTTTGTTCCGACACCAGGACTTGAAGAACTGAATCCCAGTCCAAGTGAACGTCGGCGTTAGCCGCCTGGGTGTGATAGTTCTGGGTTGCATTCACAATGAAACGGTAGTTTGCATGAACGTAGCGGGCCTTATCCACCGCGTGATAGCCGGAGCCCGGGCCCCAGGAGGTATAACGGCGGGCATTGCGGGGCGGAGGCTGATACTGAGGGCGTGGGGGAAGAGAGAAATTCATGAGATGCGTGATGGACGTTTGCCCCTTGCGGCTGGTTGAAGACTTCATGATGGCCTGCGTTGGCCGCACCGGTTAGTTCATCCAGACACCGCTAAATCTTGCCATGGAGGGCATACCGATTCACTGTAATCGTCATCATCTAACACTTTCGGGCGCCGTTGTCGCTGAGTCCTCCTCGCCTGATTGTTTCTGGGGGAGCTAGGGGTTCTCGACGTTAAGCCGGCCCCAAAACTGCCAGAACCTCCAGCGCGTCGTTGCGCGCTATTCTCAGATGAATGGTATGTCGCGGGGGCTGGCTGACTCGGAACATTCACCGCTTTGGATGTGGGAATCTGGCCAGGGTTGGACGACATTATTATGTGCAATCAAGGAGGATGGCGTGAAGTGAGGTTGACTACCTTCCTATAAAGGGGAAAATAGTGAGCGACGGCAGCGCATAAATGATGGGAGCTTGTGGGTATACTGAGTAGAAAGGTGAGGGAGGTTTGGAGAAGGACTGAAGATAAGATGAGGGTTATCAAGAGAACAATCACGAAGACCCCGAAGGGTAGCGCAAAGGAGAGGGAGAAGCACCAGAAACCTGAGGCTTCCCCTGTCGCATCAGAACAAATAGATAAAACGCGCAAGAAGAGAAGAGAGGGGAAGAGGAAGAAGAAGAGTAGGAGGGGGAGGGAGGAGGAGGAGTGAGGAGGGGATTCGGGACTCGGGAGGGGCGAGTATGTCATGTCTTGGCGGCCTGCTGGAGCCTCAGGCACGTGCCGACCGCCAAAAAAACATCATCTCATTCTCAGCTCCTCCCCAGCCAAACCCGCCTATTGCCCCCTCCGCTGCTGCTACTCCCACCCCGGGTGTTTTCCATTGTTCACCTACCTACACCCTTCCCCTCGCATCCCAAGATTTTTTTTTTCATTCTTAGAGCTACTTACACCTTTACACTGTCATCGCCCTAGGTCAGTACTTCATTTTCATTTGAGCTTCGAGTCATCGTGCTCTTCTCCGAGCTCTCTGGCGCACCCTCTCCGTCTTCTCGTCTTCTCGTCTTCTCGTCATCGCGCTGATCCCTTTCGACGCCTCAGGACTTCTCACCGCCAAAGAACCTCTTCACAAATTTTCTAGTCCTAGCTTTCAGACTTGGTTCTGAAAGTTAGAATGGCTGCTTAGACGGGTGCAAACCCCCCTCATCAGTCCGGTCTTTCTCTCACGATCTCGTATGGCTCCCATTGAGGCAACGCGTGGCTGAATCGTCAAGGCGACTTCCCTCTCCTCCAACTGCCTGGACAAGATGAACCACCATCTGCCCGCTATGCCCCATGGGCAGCCACCCATGCCGCCCACCCCTCGTCGACAACAAGATATTCCCTACACCGCAGGCCCTCCGAACATGCGATCTCCGCCTGCGTACATGGGCTTTCATCCCCATATGAACGGCCATCCTCCCCCGGCCGCATACACGCCCCAACAATATTCCCACTGGTACCCCTATCCTCCCATGCAGATGCCTCCCCGCCCATACCAGCATCCATATGGCCCGATGTATGTCGCGACCTACCCGCCCTCCCAGCCGATCATGGCGCCAGCGCACATCCATCCTCCGACGCTTCCTATGCAGCCCAGAACTTCAACTCCCCTGCAACCTACCATGTCTCCCGTTGGCATGGCGCCTGTTCCTTTAGCAAACCAGGCGCAATCACCCGCAGTTATTCCGGCCCAAGCACTGGCAAGTCCTGTTGTGCCTTCACCACCGCCTCCGGTCCCTGTTCAGGCCGAACCTGCCCCCAGAGAGCCATTCTGCCCACCGGTAAGCGCTTGGTTTCAATTATCATTATGCCGTTATCTAACAGAGGGTAATCACTAGCTCCCATGGCTGTCAGATCCTGAATCGCCTTTTCCTGCCAGAGCTCCTCGCAGGCGTCGCAAAGGCCGTGCATTCCAATCTTCATCGGCCTCAGTTGAACTCCCAGTGAAGGACGCCCAGCGGCTTGAACACAATGCGGGGCAAGGCGCGGAGAATGCGGAAAGTGTGCCAACACCCTCAGAGCCCCAGACGCCGACCCTATCTGTCGCCCCGTCGGTCGCGAATTCCACTCAACCCACCACTCCATCCTCGGTGACCCAGACCCTCTCTGGTCGCCCCCAGTCTCAGACGAAAGGACCCAAGTCCACTGCTCCGGTCGTTCCGGTCGTTCCTGTTGTTCCTGCTCCCGGAACTCCTCGCCAGGCTCTCAAAGACGACGCCGCTCGCTCTTCAGAGACGCCGAAGAGTACTAGTATCAGCGGCACTAGTGAAGTGACCGAGGAGCAAGAGCCTGCCGTCGAGAAGGCCCAGGAGCCTGCCAAGAAAACTCAGCCCGCTCCTGCAGCCCCTAAATCCTGGGCAGACTTGGTTAAATCTAAGTCCTTGGCTAAAGCAGCCGGTACCTCTGGATCTTCTGCTGCTGCGACCAACGGTGTTGTTAAGCCTAAAAGTGAGATGATCGCTGATGTTTTGATGAGCTTGGGAGAAGATGTTTCTCAGTACAGCGACAAAATTGGATTCCTGGAGCCCAGAGGCCTTGTCAATACTGGCAATATGTGCTACATGAACTCGGTAAGTTCGTAACCCACTCGCAGTCTATTCCGTAATTCTAACCGGGGAGCAGGTCCTGCAAATTCTGGTCTTCTGTGTCCCCTTCTACCAATTTCTGGAACACATTGGGCGAAGAGCATCACACAGCTTCACTAGTGACTACCCTATGATCGATGCATTGTTAGTGATGCCCGTTCCGCCGTTGTTTTAGATTCCAACTAGACTGACTTTATTCTAGGATCATGTTTATGAGGGAGTTTCGCGTCATTGATGCTGCTGACACAGAGGAGCAGTTGCGGCTTAGGCTGAAGGCCAATGAGCTCGAGCAGTATGGTGACGCTTTCATCCCGGAGTTTGTTTACCATGTGATCCGGCAGCTGCCGCGATTCCGTGACATGAGAGTGAGTGGTTTCCTCCAGAAAAAGAGAAGCGTCATATACTAACTCCGCTCGGTTAAAGCGTGGCCACCAGCAAGATGCACAAGAATTCTTAGGTTTCCTTCTGGAGGAGATGCACGAGGAGTGCAGCCGTGCTGCGAAGGAAGCACCATCTACCACCACGACTTCGAACACCGATGCGGGCAATGCAACTGAAGAATCTGATGGTTGGTTGGAGGTCGGCCACAAGCAAAAGGCAGCAGTCACACGCTCGTCTGGCGACATTTCCCAGGAATCCCCGGTCACGAGAATCTTTGGAGGAAAGATCCGATCCGAGTTCAAGGTTCCCGGCAACAAGACTTCTGTTACTTTGGAGCCCTACCAGCCGCTGCAGCTTGACATCGGGTCCCCCGAGATCAACAACATTATTGACGCTCTCAAGGGCTTGACGAAGCCGGAGAGCATCCAGGGAGATTTCAATTCTGCACGTGGCCCCAACGTCACTGCCACCAAGCAGGTTTTCATCGAAACCCTGCCCCCAGTCCTTATTCTCCATCTCAAGCGATTCCAGTACGACAGCGTCACCAACGGTACCCAGAAGATCTGGAAGCGGATTGGATACCCCCTTGATCTGGAGATCCCACGCGAGGTGTTTCCACCTAACAAGCGCAACGTCATGATGGCACAGGGCGGACTGCCCAAGTACCGACTTGTCGGTGTCATTTATCACCACGGCAAGAATGCCAGTGGCGGCCACTACACTGTTGATGTCCGCCGGCAAGATGGCCGTGAGTGGATTCGGTTGGATGATACTGTGATCCGTCGCGTGCGCAGCGAGGATGTTGCAGAAGCCGGTGGCGAGGAAGATCCTAAGGTCCTGGCTGCCGCGATGGAACAGCATAAGCGGGACAGCTCCAACGCTAATATTTTCGATCACATCGACCAGGATGACCAATCTGACAATGAGAGAGGATGGAGCCAGGTCAATGGCACGCCAGGCAAGAAGTCCGGCACCAACGGAGCATCAGCGCCACCTAGCGCCACCCGGTCATCTGCCGGACGTTATAATGCTCGTGACAACAAGGTGGCATACCTGCTCTTCTACCAACGTATTGCTTAGATCCTATAAGTGTTGTTTGGACAGATAAGAAAGAAGCAAGAACGATAGACCCAGCCAAACAACGATCAACACACCTTCCGACACTCCGGGACTAGGTATTCTCTTGTTGCCTCATACGAGGACAACCCTCAAGGACTGATATTCAGCCATCAATTCCAGGACCATGTCAAGGTTCAACTGGCAGACAGCAAACCACCAGCTGGCCACCAGCTGACCAGTAACCACGAGTCCGTGACCACACCTCCCACAACTTTCCAACAGCATAAGTCAGCGCGGGGACTGTTGGGCACGTTCCCTGCGACGACGGTTCGCGGTTCGAGACTTGTTTTGCTATTTTCTTTTCCTATGTCGCTGCTTATGGCGGGATTATCCCAATCTATTCGTATTGTACTGCGATATGCTTTCCTCTTCTTTTCTCTATCCTCTTTTTTTTACCTGTGGTTATCATGATACATTTTTCTCTCTCATTTTGTAGTTGATCCACCTCCTTCACGATCTTTTGCGTTTGCGGTGCAGTCCGGTGGGATGTCGCTCTGATATATACCCCAGTTTCCTCGCATAGCCCTTTTGTTTGCTCGCTGATGCAGATGGGTTCTTTTGATGTGGCGTGGACGGGTTTATTAACGACTGCATGAATTTCTTTTATAGACTTGTCTATCAAGAAGATCTTGATAGAGGGAAGAACGGAGGGGGTGGTGGGTGGGGGGTTCGGCCTGGCTTGGATGATGATTATGATGGGTTGCATGTGGGGGATTATCTGTTGCGATCAGACATTTAGGACTCTCTCTTTCTACTAATGTTGGGTGGTGTGGTATGGTGTATGCAAATCTGGGCGGCGGAGGTCGTTTCAAAAGAAGGATTGGAGTTACGACTTTAAAAAAGCGTTGAGAAATAAAATGCGTTTAGATAAGAGATACCATGGTTCTTGTAGCAGTAAATGGACAAATTTGACTTGGATATTTGAGGACAATGGTAGAGCGAAGTTCTCACTGTCTACTTGTCCTCGGCAATGGCCACCGCCGAATGCACACTCTGGTCTTCAGGCTGGAACACCTCCACCAGCTTTAGAAAGCTTTCCTCCTCGCTCGCCAGCGCCTGATCCGGTTGGTAACCCTTGTAGCGTTCGTGTCCAGTAACCACGCGCAGGATTTCCTCCACCTGCTCCGTCTTCAACGCCTTGCCAACTGCAGCCCCCGTGTCCAGACTCCACGGCCCACGCCACGCAGCATGAGTATCCGGCCGCACCAGGACCAAACTCGCTCCCCAGACGCGGTGCGCATGAGTCTCGTTGACCAGCCTCACCAGCTTGAGCGGCATGCCCAAGGTGGCGGAAACGGTGACAAACGTTCCCGCCGTAGCAGCAGCACAGCCATCCTCCCCTCCGCCGTGCCGTAGCGAGCCCTCCTCCTCCACGAAATGAACCAGACTCCACGCCGACCCAAACTCATCATAGATACTCCTCTGCTTCCCCAGCACCCCATCCCCGCTCACATCCCCCCCTCCACCCTCCAAGCCCCGCAAGAAAACATGAGGAACCCTACGCCCCGGCCTCGTCGAAGGAACATACCTCTCCGCCTCCCAGGCCCGCGCCTTCTCGACATCATCATCCTCATCCTCACCCCCCCAAACTCCAAACCACCCGTACCTCAAATCCAATTCCACCCCGCGATCCAGCGTCTCGGGCCCAGACCCCTCCAGAAACGCGCGGATCTTCTGCCTCAGCGCGGCGGCCTCCGGGTCGTCCCGCTCCAGAATGCCAACGGGGTCCGGGAACATCGCGGCCAGCTTGAGATGCTCGAGGAGGTGGCGGTGCGAGCGCGCCAGGGCTCGGATCATGGCCGGACGCCGGTCGAGGGTGTACGATTGCAGGAGCAAGGGCCCGCCGTAGAGGGTTGGAGATTGGGTGAGGGCGGCGAGGCGCCAGGCGAGGTCGAAGGCGTCGGCTAGGCCGCTGTTTAGACCGTATCCGCCGTGCGGGGGGGTGCGGTGGGCTGGTTTTGGTTTTGTGTTAGTTGGGTGATTATCGTAGTTTGGAGTAGGTGGTGTGAGGTGTTGGGGTTATGGAAGGTAGGCAGAAGGGGATATATCAGAAGGTGTAGTGCAGGAAAGGTAACGTGTGTAGTCCCGAGGTATAGGTGTACTTCAGCCTGGGAAGGGAAAAGGGATAGATAATCAAAACTCACCCGCATCACCCGCAAGCACGACTCGGCCACCTTCACTAAGATACGTTTCGGCGATACTGAAATTCGGGGTCCAGGCACTGTGCACCAGGATCTCGTCGATCTGGATCACCGCCTTCTGACTGGGAAGCGGGCCCCCGAGAGTCCGATACACCACGTCCTTCGGGTCGATCTCCTCACCCTCCGGGAGCAAGTGGATAGGGAAATGCGCGGTGAAGGTATCCCTATCGTCCTGGTCGAGGATGAACCCCCCGTTCGTGGGGAAGATATGCCAACAGCGGCCGAAGGGGAACGAGCGCGCCAGTTCCTGGGAGCGGAAGTGGACGAGGTAGAAGCGCATGGGCCTGGGCTTCAAGTCAATGGGGGGATCGAGGGAGGATTGAGATTGAGGGGAGGGAGAAATGTACATCGGTCCCCCGAGCATGCGGATGCCCGCAGCGTGACGCACGCGACTGCCTCCTCCATCTGTGCCGACGAGGTAGCGACTGCGCACGCGATGCTCGACACCTGTCGCAACATCGAGGAAGGTCGTCCACACCACCCCGGTCGTCGCGTCTTCGTCGTGGTGCAGGTACTTCCACCCCAGACGGAGGTGCATCGCCGTATTGCCGGTGTCCGCTTGCGCGAGGATGAGCTTCCGGATCCATGCTTCGAAGATGACTTGCGAGCAGCGCTGGCCAGGTTCGGCGGGTTGAGTGCCGTCGTTGGTCTGGCGGATGGACTCCCGCTGCGTGACGACGGAGGGGACGGGCTTGTTTGGCGCGTGAGTTAGTGGGACTGGGGCTGGATAGGGAACAGAGACAGAAGACGATGCGAAGTGAGTGTGTTGGGATTGAGCTTACCCAAGTGCCTAGGAGCTTGCTCTCTGGTCCGATGATCCGGGTCACGAACTGCGTGTCGAAGTCGGTGGAGACAGGCACGCTGTTATCCTGGGCGCGGTAGTCGTCGGCCAGACCCATAACGCGCAGGATCTCCATGGAGCGACAGTTGGTCAGATCCATCTTGGGCCATTTGGTGTTCTGGGTGTTCTGATCGGCGATGAGGAAGGGGACGTTGAATTGGTTGAGGCGGTAGGCCAGAAGCATGCCGACGGGGCCAGCGCCCACGATGGTGATCGGGGTGTCGTAGTCTTCTTCCATGGTCATGGTGTTGTGTGTGATGACATGAAAAGAAGGAAAAAGAAGGTGGGAAGCAGCAAGCAGGAAGCTGAAAATTGAGGGGTTCTGAAGAAACCGAGACACAGGTCACCGATCTGACTTGATCGGCCAAAATCATTCACTGTGATCGGCACAAGGAAAAGAACTATCACAACTGTCACCTCAATATTTTTTTATGCCAAGTACCTACAGTTTCTCCAATCACAAACCAGAAGATAAGGTATATACAGCAATTGTCCCCCTCATTCCATCTGCCTCACGTCAGCATCATGACACCTTCATGTACAAACATTCTTCTCAATACGATCTCCACTCCCACCCTACGCCCTCGTATCAATCTATGATCGACCAGCCACACAGCGCATTGTTGGCCAGTCCCCCACACCTCCAGGCTTCAGCTCCCCCTGCAGCCCCACCACCACACCTTAAGCCGCATTTTCAGCCTCATTATCATGAGTGACCAGATTCACCGGCCGAGCGGGTTCGTCCGCACCACCAACCCCGATTTGATCGCGCGGAGATGCCGTCGGAACCAGCGGGCGGCCAATCTGGAAAACTGTCTGCTGGGGTGGATCCCTGGACGTGGTACCAGCACCGCGTTTCCGGCCCCGACTGTGCGACAACTCTGAGTTGCGCGTCGCGGTACTATGGGTGAAGCTGATGTTTTCAATGGGGATAGGTTCTTGTTCTTGGGTCGCGCTGGTGCTGAGAGCCTGCGAGATAGTTCGGGGCAGATGGTAGCCCGCTTTAGCCAGCGGTATGGAGAGGCCGTGTACAACCTGCAGATTGGGTTAACAGAGCAGGTTTCCATGAGGAAGTAAGGCGTGACCGGAATAAAAAGTACGACTTACAATGCTGCAGATGACCAGGAACCACACAATGACATCGACTGCCTCGGAAAGCTTCTGCGCGTCTTCACGCACGGTGCCGTTGGCTGTAACTCCCTGCAGGAATTCCCGACACACCGACAAGTAGAAAATGGCTCCTACGCCGATGGGTCCGAAAAAGCCCACAAACCCCGCTTGGTACAGGTGCTCGATCTGGTGAATGTACTTGTGCATGGCAAACACAATCGGCATGCGACGGACGAGCAGAATCAGAATGCCCAGAAAAATCAACCGATAAATCGGAATGACACTGTTGTTGAGGAACGACGACCAGGGGCAGACGGCGCCAAACCACATGAAGACCGCCAAGTTAAGAAGCATATCGATAGTGGGCTGCAACGAGTCATCCATCGTCTCGAGTCGAAACCAGTCGCTAATCAGTCAGCACCAGCTGAATCGTCGGGAAAGTGGTCTCTTACTCTTGCGTAAACACATTACCAGCCACGAAGCAGGCAAGCAAATCATCGGTCCCAATCAATCCACAAGTACCGACAATGAACAGCTGCAACCGTAATCAGCAATGTACGCAATTCGGACCACACTCAAACCTACCGAAAGAGCGATCGCGAAAACGAGAAAACTCTCTCGATCCACGTAATGATGCTCCTCTGCCCAATGGAGCAGCTCGCGGGAGATCCAACCGACCGTGATGCCATAGACCACACTCAAGAGCACGGTATACGCCCAGGTCTCATAGAACCATAACCCTATGGCCTTCCCCGCACCACCACTGTAGGCCTCACCTCCCATCTCGACATACTTGAGCAGATACAGGCCGAAATACAGGAATGGGTACCCCAGGCCGTCATTGGCCCCAGACTCCGCGACGATGATGCGCTGCAGCGGACGGGGCACATGCTTATCGGCGAATTTCCCCTTGACGATCGAGTTGGAAAGCACCGGGTCCGTCGGGGTGATACAGGCGGCCACGACGAGGGCATGCAAGAACGGGAAATCCGGGACCATGGCCCAGATAACTAGACTGCTGCACATCCACATGGCCGCCATGCCCGGTCCCAGGAGCAGAGATAGACTCCTCCATTCCAGCTGCAGGTACCGTTTGGGGAGCTGCACCCCGGCTAGGACGAGCTGGACCCCTAGAACAAGCCGGGTGAAGTACATGGTGATTTCCCCCAGGTTCTGCTCCGACCCAAGGGCATACTCCTCGGGTCGAATGAAGTTGGCGGCATGCGGGGAGAAGATGACTCCGGCAAGCAAGGAGATTACTACGAGGTGTCAGTCTTGGGTTTGGCGCATCAAGTGTTGTCCAAGGAGCTGACGCACAGGCTTCAGATAGGTATAATCTCTCCTTGAATAAGTAGGAGACTAATCCAAAGAGGGAGATGAATCCTCCTAAGGTCGCACAGACTATGTTGAAATTGATCAACGATAGGGTAGGCATGGGTGGCAATCGGTCTCCGGATGAGAACTACCAGCTTTGAGACAATTTTGTCGCTATTTGTTCTTCTGAGCGTCTAAGTATGTAAGAGTCCACAAGCACGTGTTATTCAATCATAGCAAGAGCACTTCTAACTGCGTGGGGGTGTCCTTGGATCATTCGATTAATCGAGGATTTCGCAGCAGCCAGAATGGCGGCTGGTGGGGGGAAGCAAGCAGTGAGCGGGGTTTAAACTCGATGGCAAGAGAGGGTGACACAGAGCAAAGAGAGGGTAAGAGTGCCAAAGCAATCAGCTCAGGGAACGAGTGAGGTCCTGATGAGGTCCTGACGAGGTCCTAAATAGATATCGTGACAAGGTAATCCGGAGTGTGGAGTAAGGAAGAAGGAATAGGTTAGGTTTGAGGGCCAGTTCGGTAGTGGGAGGAAAGTCCCGGCTATTATTTTTTAAGGCTTGGCCAACTACTAACTATAGTACTCCGTACTAACTACTAAACTACCTAAAGCAAACTCCCATCCCGCTTTGAGCCTGACGTTTCTTGTGGGTAAGAAAGTAGGCCGATGTACCTACCTAGGTATGCACTGACCCATCCACATCCATGATGTGTTCAGAAATCAACATTTGGGCAGCTAAGCATCCAGTGTAGTCCATTGGTATCTCTCCCTCCAGGGGTATTCTGTCGGTGTAGAAAGCTAAATACACATTGAAGGTATAACGGAGTTACTCGAATGTAACGCAGATCAAGTATCACAACATCACAACAGCACAACAGCAGACCAGCTCGGAGCATAGTTCAATGCATCATTCCATCCAGGATTTAGCTGAGTAGATCCTCCATTAGAAATCGTCGTCATCGTCATTATCATCATCAAACAGATCATCCGGGATCTCTTTGGCTGCTGCTGCCATGGCCGCAGCCTTCTCGGCCACTCCACGTTGGGCGCCATTCACAGCCAGGCGGTCGGCAGCTTCGTTGCCCGGGTGCGAGCTGTGGCCTTTCACCCATTCGAATAAGGTCTGGACTTTCAGCTCGTTGCGCTCGTCAATTTTGGACAAAATCGACTCGACCAGATCTTTGTTGTCCACCGGTTTGTTACCCACTGTCATCCAATTATTCTGTCGCCATTTGCGATACCAGACTGTCACGCACTTGATGGAATACTGGCTATCTGTGAAGATGGTCACGTCCCGATGGCGAGGAGCAATTTCAAGAGCTCGAAGGATTGCAGTCAATTCCGCTCGTTGGTTTGTTTGACGGCTACCCTGTAGAGGCTCGGACACATTTCTGCTGAGTGATGAAGAGTTAGTGGAACATTGCGATCTTAGCGTGTTGCGGCCGGGAGCTCGAAAGGACACAGATGATATCTTGGTGGGTCACTAACCTTGAATCTCCTGGGCCGAAATATACGCCCACACCCGCTGAAGCCAGCGCTCTCCCGTTCTTGAGGGAACTACCGTCGGTGTAGATGCGCAACATCCCCGGGGGGCCATTCGACTTCAGCTTTGTGGCAGCCTTCTGATCCGCAGATTTGTAGATCACTTTCCCAGTGGTGGGATCCAGAAGCACATTCGGATCAAACCCGTCCGTGGTTCCAGAAGGTAAAGGTCCGGTTCCTGGCTCAAAAGCCACGCCATGCGCATCCGTCGGGACTGCGTCTGTCAGACCTGGCGCTCCCGATAACTTAGCGGCCTTCGCGAAAGTGGCGCTGTTTCCTTGGTCTTCGTTCACGAATGCCTCGGCTTCCTCTCTGGTCGCAAATTTCTTGTATCGCGGCTTGGTGAACCCTTTGATCTGTTCCTGCGCCTTTGACCAGTCGGTGTAGACCCCGGGCACTCTCCCGCGCTGGACGCCGTAATATCTGGGGGGATCGGAGCTTGAGTTGTTTCCGCCGCGACCGGCGCCAACGGTGGCCCCCGTGAGGAAGGCTTTCGCATCATCGAAAGAAGAAAATGCCTGGACTGGTATGGTTGTCAGTCAGCGACCGCGCGACTAGGGTCGTTCACGACTTACAAACGGCTCCCTTGTACCCAGTTACCTGGGTCAGGCAATCGGTCCAGCTGTAGTAAACCCCCGGCTGATAGCCCGCTTTGACGGCATAGTATTTCCCTACTACATTGCGCTTGCGTTTGGTACCTGCGGTGGATGCGGAAGAATTTGTTCGGGAAGAGGTGTTTGTAGCAAGCACGGAGGTAGGGGAAGAAGTGGAATTGTTCATGGCGTCCAGGCCGCCGTTCGGCAGATTAGAGAGCGGAGTGTTTGATACAAAGAATAACACAATTCTCGAGACGGGGATAAGGTCAAAGTTCAAGTCGCTTGAAGGAGTGTGGCGGTGGGATAACTGGCGAAATTCAAATCGAGGAACGGGGATTCGCAACCTGCAGCTCAAAAGGGCACCCCTAGGTCCCTGTTTCGGAGCTACAACACAAAGCCGACAGACAGGCGTGGTGGAATAGTATCCGTTGTATGAAGGACCGGTGGAGATGAGGCTCTCTTCTAGATGTTTAAAAATGTAAACTGAGGTTGACAAAGAAGTCCGGTGAGCATTGGGCGGTTGAAGGGGGGGGG